>NC_071105.1:39562500-39645000 GCF_024256425.1 Clarias gariepinus
TCACGCATTTACTAATGTGGAAGCGTCCTAACCTTAATTTTAAATTTTAGAAAATGATACTTTGATGACGCCCAAACCAGATGTGTTCAATTAAAATGTGTACAGGACAAGTTATGTGAAAATTCCTTGCTTACACATGTGCAGATAAATGCTTTCTTAATCATTAATGATTGCAACATGGCTATAAAGGCCAAGTGGTTTGATTTCCTAACAGATCATCTTTAAACGTTGTATTTCCCCAGCAGGAGCCACAACGATGTATAATTACATTGTCATATAGGCTAGGTGTAATTAGGTTGCGATGTCATCCAATTAAAACAGAAAACCGAGACAATGTTGTGTAAAATGGCGTTGGGATAAAGTTGAACTAATGATTTGTGCCGCTGGTTGTTTGACAAGGCAATGCATTCACATTTATTATCCTCGGCAGCCGGGTCTCTGGCGGATCTGTGGGTTTGAGGTCCAATCAGAATTGGTTAAGTTGCCCAAAGAAAAAGACGAGCATCAGCAGTACGGGTGTTTCAGTGATGATGGACTGTAACATGCAAAAGTCTTGAACTCCCTCATAAATTACGTACATTGAAGAAATGTGTTGATGTTTTGCCTAAAGATGAAATTAAAAAACTGGTTGTTTATGGAACAGCCTCAGCAGCGACTGTCATGATTGGGGTGTTGTGGCAAGGTGTTAAACGCCGTGGGCGGAAGGAGCAGGCATAGAGGCAGAGGGGTGGTGTTAACCAAAAAAAGAGTCTTTAATAAAGGTTAAACAAAGTATAAATAAAGATACAAACTAAGGAACAAACAAACTCAAACAATACTTAACTTTGTGCTAACAGGGGCTCTCTGGCAAGACACAGACAGGTGAACAAACACACGCCCTGTGGCGAGACACAGGCAAAGGGAGACACGTAACACGCCCTGTGGCGAGACACAGGCAAAGGGAGACACGTAACACGCCCTGTGGCGAGACACAGGCAAAGGGAGACACGTAACACGCCCTGTGGCGAGACACAGGCAAAGGGAGACACGTAACACGCCATGTGGCGAGACACAGGCAGGAGGAGACACAAAACACGCCATGTGGCGAGACACAGGCAGGAGGACAAACATAACAGGACATAAACGAGGTGTGGAGCTGAAACGAGACACTAGAGAGAACGGGAGACACTAGAGAGAACGGGAGACACTAGAGAGAACGGGAGACACTAGAGAGAACGGGAGACACTAGAGAGAACGGGAGACACTAGAGAGAACGGGAGACACGTAAAGACGAGACGAGAGACCGAGAGAGGGACAAGGGCTAAAGACATGGCAATCAGCTAGGCATGGCTTCTAGCTAAACATGGTTAAGCATTGCTTAACCATGGCAGTTAGCTTAACATACACCTAGCTAAGCATGTCTTTAGCCCCAACATGCACTAAGCTATACTTACCTAATAGCTTAAACACACTAGGGAATAGGGGCACAGAAACACAGACAAAGACTACCCAGTGGCTAGGCGAGGCAGCCCTCCAAGACTAAGCGAGGCGGCACTCACAAGCTAGTCGTTACTCCCCAGTCAGGAGGGACAGCACTCTAAACCTAGGCGCACTGGGACAATAGGGGGAGAGGAAACACAGGACAGCTAGAGACACAGAGGGGCTATGGCTAGAAGCATGCTAGTACTGTAACTGTACTATAAACTCAACATAGCATTTAGCTAATCATGCTCCTAGCCACACATACACCTAACTGCTTACCTGCTCTAGCTAACCACAAGAACACAGGAGGACAGGACTGAATCAGCTCCACTAACACCGACACACAAAACATACACAGAGACATTGCCAAATAAGAGAGCCCAAGTCAACACAACTAAAATCAAAGTACAAATTAAACAGATAACAAAAACAAACCAAAATGCCCACATAACTGACAGTGGTATTACCAAAAATGCTCGACCCAGTTTCCCAGTCTAAACAGCTATTTATAGATTAATTGATGGCTACCTCGGTTCAGGTGTGCACTGCATCACCTGACCGAGGTGCCTGCTGGGAAACTGAGTCGGCCAACAAAACTACAAAATAAAAACAGTGACCTCTAGTGGAGGACCCTTACAGCGACCTCATTTCCCCTCTCGTCTGTTCCACCCACTCAGCATTCAGTATTAACAGTATACTAATCACCAGCCTGATCATCTGTCATCATCTGCACCTGTTTCTCACTGGGTCAGGACTTAGGTTAGATGTTTTTTTTTATGCCTGAATAATTCATGAGAGCCAAAATACTGTAGTCCTTCAAGAAGCCTGGAGTTCCTCAAGACTACATTAAAAATACAAGAAAGTCTGGAGCTTTGGAAGCAACGTACTATAGTTTATGAATACATGGGGGGTCAAGACATTTGCACAGTATTGTATGTCAATTGGGAAATAAGAATAAATAGTATTTTGAAGTTGTATTTGCAGTATTGTCCCGGGGTTAATCGTTCAACGTTATCCCAACGTCATGTACTGTAGACGACGCTCGTTTAACATCATTTCATCAAAGTCACTCTAACTTTCAAAAGTGACCTACACACCTAAAGAATATAAAGAAAAATTGGATTAGATCAGATTAGATTAGATCAGATTAGACTCAACTTTATCATCAGTGTGCAAAGTGCATGTACAGAGCCGACGAAAGGCAGCGTATAAACATTTGTGTATAAACATTTAAATTAACGACAGAATTTATACTCAAGTAAAATATAGAAGTGATAAAGTGCTCGCCCTATCATCCGGAGATCGCTGGTTCGATTCCCGGGTGATGCTGTAACCTCTCACAGTCGGAGTTCTAGAGAGAGCTGATTGGCCGAGCTCTCTCAGAGGGGAGGGATGAGAGGTACTTCGTTCTCCCGCATTAATCACGGCTCTACAGCCAATCAGGGGCGTCTGTGAGCTCGCGCACGCAGAAGGAGCGGATATCGCTGTCCTCCGAGTGTGTGACTCCATCCCCCAATGGTGGGTGAGCGAGCAGTTTAAAAAGATGCGGTCGGCTGGCGTCACGTGGTTCGGAGGTAACACGTGATAGTCTTCGGCCCTCCCGACTGAGGGGTAGTAGTAGCCCTAATGTGGAGCCCCCTAGTGACGGGGAGAAATTGGACACGACTAAAGAAGAGAAAATCAGGAAAAAAATCCATAAAAAAAAGTAGAAGTTGAAAACTAAAATAAATAATGGTAAATCATTTTTAAATAATATATTTTTTTAAATGCTATGTTTATAAATAATGTAAATGTGCAAAAGCTACACATGGTCTAAATCACTTTAACACTAACAGCGTTTATATAACGGCGTCACAACGTTTTGACACCCACAAGTTTCTTAGTTTTTTTTTATTGACTTTTCTTTTTTGAACAAATCACTTCACTAATCACACTAGGTAAAATAAATAATAGGAAGAAATGCCCGAAGAACTTCATAAACATGCCTCATCATGTAGCTAGTTCCTGGACCAATCAGCTTCCTTCAGTAAAGAATAATTTTTCTAAACGCACATGATTGGTTCTAGAGAAGATGAGGTCGGAGGATGGCTCAGATTTAGACAGCAGCGCTAGTATCCCATCCTGATGATCAGACGTCTGATTGAAGTCTGATGTAAATCATGAGGAACTGGGAAACTCAGCTTACTTTTATGATTATTATTTTTTTTTTTCAGATTTAATTCTCCAGAATCAGACGAGACGTTTTCAGTGTCTGACGTTTCCTCCTTTAAATAAAAGCCCTTGTGTAACTGGCTGAGGGATTATAATTTGGAGAATGTGCACACTGTGACATTTAATTTCCCCCCAGAGCCTTTTCCCTCAACGAGCATACGATAAATTCAATCTTTTTCTTCTGTATCGTCATCATAAGTGCTCTCTTTGGCTGTTCTCTCCAGCTTTCTTTTCTCCTAATCAGCCTTTCATATGAGATACCGATAAATAGTTGTCATGGCGACTGCCCTCATCCCAGGGGTCGTAGAAGATGCGTCATTACGGACCTGTTATTGATGAAGGACAATTACGCGCTAATTGAATGAGCGGCAGAAAGACAGAAGGCTAAGAGCTGAGCAAAAGCATGGCTTTTATCTGTTTAAGGTCTTTTATTGACAACCTTCGCTTTTTAGAATCTAATTATTTATCTTCCTTATCTGTAGGAGAGAGAGAGAGAGAGAGAGAGCACTTACTGACAATAAAGCACCTAATCATGCACTGGGGTGCCAATATTTTGTGCAGGGCAAACCAAGTGCTACAGTCGATAGTTATAGACACGTGACGTTATCTGTTTATAATAAACAAGTATTTTGGGTTAAAAGAAACTTTTAAACCCAAAATGTTTCACACCAAATGCCTGATTCTGATTGGTCAGAAGGTGTTGATTAATTCTCTCTCTCTGACATCAGCCTCGTTAGTAGTGCAAGTTTATATTTTAATGCGCTATGTTATCATAGAAACATGTCTGTAGCTGGCATATGAGTAGAGACGACCGTGGGGACGTGATATCTATTTTATTTGTTGCGATAAAATATCTTTGGCAACTTACGCCAATCTTTTAGTAAAGTAGTGTGTGTAGATGTTTACATAATCTGACCCGAACTAAACTTTGCATTGTGTTGAAAGATGTTTTCCTTTGTAATCATGATTACTTCCTGATGCAGCTCATTAGCATATAGCAACACCCACATAACGCCATGAAAGGTAAAGCACTCAAAAAGCTGGGAGCATGACATGAGCGTTCAGGGGAAAGCCTGAACAACAGAACTGGAATTTATTTTAAGATAAAAAATAAATGAATAATAAACGGGAGCCGTCGTGTCTGGTCAGGTATTAAACCGCACGCGTTAGTTTTGTGCTCTGGTCAGAAGAGGTGAAATCGATCAAGTCTTTGAGGAACAACTACAAAAAATAGTTTGATAAATGTGTTATCTTCCTGAGCCTTCACATGAATTGAGAAAGTTTTAATCCTAAACACTGTTGAAAAGCACTTTAATGAACACTCCCTACGCCGGTTACACCAGTTGTGATACAGCAGATAGTTTGCTATAAAGTCGCGCTGCTGGTGACGTTGTTTTTAGCTGTAGCAAGGAAGTCCTTATTACTACATCACACAATCCTCATTTAAATATCATAAAAATATGATTTATATGTTTGTTTGTTTAAAGCAAATTAGCATCATTATTATTTCAGCCTTTAAAAAATACATTTTCAAATTGAATCCTGTTGAATTGTTAGTTTTAAAATGTAAATATTACTGAATTTATTGAACTGAAATATTTAAGATACATCAAATATCAAAGATATTGTTTTTAAACTAAAATATTAAATAATAAATACATTTCAAAACTAACGGTTCAACAGTGATTAAATTTCAAAATGTGTTTTTCAGAGGCTGATTTGCTTCCATAAACTTGGAGCTTATTGAAACAGATATCTGAAAATATTTCAAACACAAAGTTCAAAATGTGACTTAATATCCGATTTAATGTGATGGGTCACATACATTATAATAAGAAAAGTAATAATAATAATCATAATAATAATAAATTGACAGATAATCTACAAGTTAAAGTGTTTAATTTGGTTTTAATTGGAGGTAAAGATCTCACACCAGGACACCGGGACGAACCTCTTAGTTATTTTAGTTTCCTGGAAAATCAAAACATCTGTCTGCCCTTAGACACCTAATCACAGTCTATTCCTAGTGTAAGAACTAAGTAAAACGCACTGCGAGTGGGCGGAGATTAAGAGTTTTGTAAAGCTTTTTATTTTGGAGAACCCTAGAACCCGAGTGGAACCACAGAAAGCTGTGTGATGGACAAACATGAGATGAAACGTAAAACCTGGTTCTTAAAACCGTCGGTGTAGCCAGATATTTTCAGGCTGTAGTGAAACCCGAGTCTCTGTGATGTTAATGAGGCCTGTATTCTGAGGGTGAAGTGCAGACACACACACATACACACACACACACACACACACACACACGGCATTTGAGGTTTAAAAATCACACTGCTCCACTGAAATGCATGAAGCTTGTTTACACACACACACACACACACACACACACACACACTCTCTCAGATGTGTTTGTCCTGCAGCCCCACACTGGCAGAGCGAACAGGAAGTGATCACCTGCAGGAGGAGGAGGATTTAACCCTCGACTACAACACTTCTGACAGGTTCACAATAAACACACGGCATGTTTACAATTTGGATAAATTTGGGATGAATAAAGTATTCTATCTGTCTGTCTATCTCTCTATCTGTCTAGACGTCTACAGAAATAACGTGGAGAAAAAAAATCGCAGCCGAGTTTCCACAGAAAGAAAAATTTCAAAAATCTTCTGTTTCTCTGGAGATCCTTTTTGCTACAGTGCAATCTGTCTGTCTCACTGTCTGTCTGTCTGTCTCACTGTCTGTCTGTCCGTCTAACTGTACAGTAATCTGTCTGTCTGTCTCACTGTCTGTCTGTCTGTCTCACTGTCTGTCTGTCTGTCTCACTGTCTGTCTGTCTGTCTCACTGTCTGTCTGTCTGTCTCACTGTCTGTCTGTCCGTCTAACTGTACAGTAATCTGTCTGTCTGTCTCACTGTCTGTCTGTCTGTCTCACTGTCTGTCTGTCTGTCTCACTGTCTGTCTGTCCGTCTAACTGTACAGTAATCTGTCTGTCTGTCTGAATGTATGTATGCATGTTGTCTGCGTGAGTGTTGATGTAGCTTTATTACAACATGTCTGTCTGTCTGTCTGTCAGTCTGTATTTTTTCTTATCTGGTTGTCTCAGACTGTATGTTTCTGTCCATCTGCCTTTCTGTCTGTCTTATTTGTATGTCTCACCGTTATTCTGTCCTTGTGCTTGTCTATCTTGACAGAAGCCTGTCTGCTTGTCGTCTCATTTTAATGTCTTTGTGTATCTCTCTGTATGTCTGTCTGTCTGTCTGTCTGTCTGTCAGCAGTTCTGTCCGTATGTCTGTACTTTTTCTAGATGTTTATCTGTCTATCTATATCCATCAGTCTCTTAGTTCTTGTGTCCGTCTTGTCTATCTGTCTTTCTACAGTATATGTCTGTCTGTCTGTCTGTATAACTGTCTGTTTATCCATGTTTGTCAGTTTGTCAGTTATGTTTGTCTGTCTAGCTTTCCATCTTTGTCTTTCTGTCTGTCTGTCCAGTCCTGGTCTTGATGTAGCTTGTGACTCAGTTTCCAGAGAAAAATGATGTTTCCTACTAAAGGCCTCCATCAGCTGTACAAGCAAAGAGCACTGAGAGAGAGAGAGAGAGAGAGAGAGAGAGAGAGAGGAAGTTGCTCTGTTGGTGTGTCATGATGAGGATGATGGTGATGATGGTGATGATGGTGATGATGTGGCAGAGGAAACTTTCACAGCTCATCACTTTTTAAACCAATAGCACCAGGGTGCAGTTTCAAAGCAGGAAGAGAAGCTTAACGAATTTAACTGCTGGTCAATACACACAAACACTCACACACACACACACACACACAAACACACACACATACACACACACACGCAAACACACACGCAAACACACACACACACACACAAACACACACACACACGCAAACACACACACACACACACGCAAACACACACACACACACGCAAACACACACACAAACACACACTCACACGCAAACACACACACACACACACACTGTCTCAATGTTCTACATTGTCTGTGTTTGCATATTTGCTGAAGCTGTAAATGCGTGAACTCAATGTGTGAACAGTGTGTGTGTGTGTGTGTGTGTGTGTGTGCTACAGAAATAAATCGCTAGACATGCTTCCTTTTTTTTCAGCCCAAATTAATTGATAAATTAAGTTTTACTAAAAAAAAGACTGATTTCATGTTTCGAATCATTTCAGGAACTGAGCGATGTTTGTGTTCCAGGTGTGCCGTTTTGTGTTTTCAAAAATATGAAAAATATGAACTTTAATAAATAGATAAATAAAGTATTCCTGAGTGCCTGGTTTACAGACGCTGATGATAAAAACGTCCCGTGTGTCTGTGTGAGATAAACTCTTAGTTAAAACCAAACTGTAATAATGTTGTGAAAGTCCAGTGGCTTTTTTTTCTGCATTTGTTCCTGTAACGTTTTCTACTTCTGTAATTAGGTTTTTTTTCTGTAATTTGTCCGTTTGCCCTTTGGCTTGTGTGTTTCCGCGCCTTCCTGTAAGTTTCTGCAATACACCGTCCGACTGTGACTCAGTGTTCTGCGTTATCTCTTTTTGCACAACGCCACGTGATCAACCTCCAGCTCAGCGGCTCCGAACGCTCCAGGAGCCCAAAAGTGACACGACTTTCACGTTTCACGTTCACACCAATGTGGATTTAAAATGGGCAATCTGCCATTAATTCCAAGCGTTGAATCCACATTGGGTAGCTCTTCCTGGGATCAGGCTTTAGAAGGCCAAAGTGATCACCAATGTGATTTATTCCTAAAAAGAAGGAACGTACTGGGGAGCTCAGAAACACCAAAAGACCTGGAGAAGCACAAGAACACAAGTAAAGTGGGTGATTAAAACCATTCCACAACATCTAGCCAGGTCTGGAGGAATAAGGAGCATCAGCGTCAGAGTCGACCATCAGGAGACCCCTTCATGAGTGTCATGAGTACAGAGAGTTTAGCTCGAGATGTCGAACACTGGGCGTGCTCATGGAATGAAAGAATAAAAGAATTGGTTTAAGATTCTGATTCTTACCTTCTATCACATCGATTCAGTCAAATGATAAAAAAAATGGTTGGATTGAGTTTTAGTGCTACTCAGCTTCTTTACATACAACCCCGAGAACTTAAAGGGCCGAGTCGGTCACCTGACCTCAACCCATCTGAGCTGCTTTCCCTCTGCTGAAAATTAAACTGACGGTATAAATGCAGACCAACACTCGGCGACTGAAGCAAAAGCAAAGCAGCTGGAGGAGGAAACGCAGGACATGAGCACCAGTCCACTGATGGCAAAAGGGGTTAAATCGGAGGATTAAGAATAATAATCCTAATATTTATGTTGGTTTGTCCTATTACTTTTGAGCCTGTGAAAATGGCTGTTAATGCAGTATTATTGTTAAAGCCCTTAAAGTCTGCATTCAATCACATCCTGAATGTTTCGCTTCGAATTCATCGCGATGTAATACAGAAGCTCGAAAATATCTTATGTTGCATTACTGTCTTCTACACACTGTACAAATTGTGAATAAAAACTGAATGCGATAAAGTAGAAGTTTCAAATTTCAATGTTTTATTCAGAATAGAATATAGATAACATCTCAAATGTTGAAAGTGAGACATTTTGAAATGTCATGCCAAATGTTGGCTGGTTTTGGATTTCATGAGAGCTACACGTTTCGAAAACGTTTCGAGAGGTAGCAATAAGAGGCCGGAAAAGTTCAATGAACATATAAGAATCAGCTGGAGGACCAATTTACAACTTATTGGGTCAATTGGCAACATGATTGGGTATTAAAAGAGCCTCTCAGAGTGGCAGTGTCTCTCAGAAGTCAGGATGGGCAGAGGATCACCAATTCCCCCAAGGCTGCGGCGAAACATATTGATGCAATATCAGAAAGAAGTTTCTCAGAGAAAAATTGCAAAGAGTTTAAAGTTATCATCATCTACAGTGCATCATATCATCCAAAGATTCAGAGAATCCAGAACAATCTCTGTGCGTAAGGACTGTGGCAAAGTGGGAAAGTGTTCTGTGGTCAAACGAATCCAAATTCGAAGTTCTTTTTGGGAAACTGGGACGCCATGTCATCCGGACTAAAGAGGACAAGGACAACCCAAGTTGTTATCAGCGCTCAGTTCAGAAGCCTGCATCTCTGATGGTATGGAGAAGACCTAAGACAGTCGAACAACAAGAAGCTTGTCTTAGACAAGAAGGGGACAACAGTCCAACAGTCCTATTCCTAAACTTGAGCACCGTGTCTCCTCAGTCCCCAGACGTTTGCAGACTGTTATAAAAAGAAGAGGGGATTCCACACAGGGGTAAACATGGCCTTGTCCCAACTTTTTTTTAAAAGTGTTGATGTCATGAAATTTAAAATCAACTTATTTTTCCCCTAAAATGATAAATTTTCTCAGTTTAAACATTTGATCTGTTATCTATGCGTATTCTGAATAAAATATTGAAGTTTGAAACTTCCACATCATTGCATTCTGTTTTATTTACAATTTGTACAGTGTCCCAACTTTTTTGGAATCGGGTTTGTAAATATTTAGGAACCTGAGTGTTTGTGATTAAAAAAGAACTAGACACCTGGCAGGTGATTAAGATTGTGCTGCACCACACGGTCTTTCAGAACAGAAGTGTGAAAACCCTGTCTGAAGTTTTCTTAAGGACGCGCTGATCCGGTACTTCCCACTGAAATCATTAACATGTTGGTTTTTTCACACAAATGTCCAAACCCACTGATGCGTCATGTTTTGCATTCCCTGGCCCCACTCGTCTACTGTGAGTTCAGGGACTTCAGGGAAGAATATTGATCTCGATGCTCTGGGACTGACCTGATGAGGTGTAGTGTGTGTGTGTGATGTTGATGTATACTGTATGTATATAGTGAATTCTTTTAATATAAAATGGTCAGATTCAGGTCCACTGTGTGCATCGCCCGAAAAAAGAATAAGGTTAAAGTCAACCACAAGCGTTTGTAAATCCACGGGTTTGTAAATAACATCACACGTTTATTTTAGATGGGAAAAAAAAATTACAAAAAAAATATATTATTGTTGTTCAGTAATATTTATTTATTAATATTTTGTGAATTGTACAGTTTACACGTTGTGCTTCTGATGATATGATTTTGTTCAATCTGATCAAAGTTTATGATAAAATTCACTCAGAGTTAAACTGTTAAAATCTAGTGTACATGCAATAATGTCCTTGCATTTCATGAATTTAAATAAACTTAGAATAAAATAACACACACACACACACACACACACACACACACTACACGTCCTACACAAACGATGATCGGCCCAAGCACCAGGTGCTTTTAGAGGTGTTAGCGTGCTTAAAAGGCAAACAGGTTGCGTAGTTATTGCTATTGGTTTTATAGGGCCCAAGCACTATAGGGTGCATAGGACCCCTTTTTTTAAGGATCCTTTTTTCCCCACCTTTTTGGGCTTTTTGGGGGTCTTATCCTGCTCAAAAACCAATGAAAAAAACAGGTTAGAATCTGCT
Organism: Clarias gariepinus; assembly: GCF_024256425.1. Lineage (NCBI taxonomy): Eukaryota > Metazoa > Chordata > Actinopteri > Siluriformes > Clariidae > Clarias > Clarias gariepinus. Next base: position 39,573,687 of record NC_071105.1, read on the forward strand.
GCCATTAGGATGCCTGAGAGTCTGGGCCATGGGTGTAGCACAGGCATAGCTCATACACACTTGCACGTATAAAAACTTGGTATACATTAAGAGCTCATTGAGCTGAACAACTTTTGCACTGCATGTCCCGGGCTCAACTCAACAGGAATCAGTTATTTAGGATCAGCAATCTAAAATTACAAAATTGTAGAAGGATTGTTGTTATCTCAAACGGGTGAGCCGTGATAATGTCTTAAACTTATGCTGAAAAGTGGATAATATTTTTCTGTGTGGCATTATGTTAAGTGACATTATTTTAAGTGACGTCATAGTGTAATGCTTATTTCCAGCACCTGCGGCCTATTGTACACACATACACATCACAAATGTTAACACTCACATGCACACACATCTCTCACGCACACACACGCACACAAACAAACACACTCATTCATCACACACAACTTGAATTATACAATTAACTATCCACAGTTATTAACAGAATCTGTATAAATAAAAGAAAAGTTTGGTCTATACATTTGATAGAACTCGCTCCTTTGATGAAATCTTTATGTTTCATAGGACCAGAAACCAGTCTCAAAATATTTCATGTCTGTATGTCTGTATGTCTGTCCAGACAGATTTTCTCACAGCATCACACAAAACTGGCTGGATAGAATTTAATGAAACTTTTGCCAGTCCTTAGGCATTTACCTGAAGGTAAACCAAACATTTTAATGCAGTAGAAGTGAAGTAATGAGCAGTTTTGTGCCGGATTATGAACCGCAAGTTTTGACCGCGTACTGCGCGTGCATCAAACTGTGGGCGTGTCTTAAATCGACCGCTGGACAGAATTAACTGAATCTCCTGCAGTCCTTAGATCTCTGTCTGAAGTTTAATCTGCACCATCAGTGAATCTAAATGTGGAGTAAAAGTGATGTTATGAACAGTTATGTGTGGGATTTAATAATCTACTGTAAAATAATCTACTAATGCGCTACTGTCTCAATGTAAACAAACACCTGCACCAATAGATATTAATTAGAAAAGATAAAGTGAATATTTTTACTGGTATTAAATTTTATTTCATCTTTATCCTTTTATCTACTTTTTCCATTTCTCATCTGTGATTCACTCTCTAAATAATAATAATAATAATAATAATATTACTGATTACATTAAAGATCATCAGATTATTATTAGCTTTAACATTTTAACTCTTTCTACAAACTCCTTTCCAGTCAGCGCTAGTTAATGAACTAATAGAGGACAATACATTAATTATTCCGTTCGTGTTCGAGTGACTCACGGCCGAGCGGTGACGTCACCCGCGCCGCGTTCTGGTAACCACGGCAACGCGCGATCCAGCGCACAGACTCGCCTCTCTCCTCCATTCATTTCCGGGTGCCGCGCGCTGGCTGGTCCACTCAGAATTCAACACGAACGGCGTGTGAGCTGTTAAATGCGCATGCGCGACACAGCTCCGACCCCTCGCTACCGGTTTCCTGCGCGTGCTGCCACGTTAGTACCGCAGGAGCTCGAGCCCCCGCAGCAACGCATACACACAGCCCTGACGCTCAGACGCTGCGCCCGGTTTAGAGGAGATTAGAGATTACAGGTTTCATATTGATAGAGGGAGAGAGGTTGAAACTGTTCGACGCAACACGATGAAGTCGGTGGTCCTGTGCGTGCTCGTGCTCGTGGTCGCGGCCGCGGCTCAGATCGCCGAGGAGGAGGATGTGCTCGTGCTCAGCAAGGGGAACTTCGCCGAGGCGCTCGCGGCTCACCCCAACATCCTGGTGGAGTTCTGTAAGTGTGTGCATTACTCTCTTATTAACGAAGCGGGAAATCTGTTCCTGCTCTCCGTCCGTCACTTACCGAACACGGAAGTTACACATCAACACTGATGATGATAATAATGATGATAATAATGCACGTGCATTCATCATCATCACACCTGTCCAGGCACTTCTTCTTCTTCTTCTTCTTCTTCACCTTGATCACTTTATTATTCACCTGCCCAGGTGTTTGTCCAGTCTGCAGTTGGTGATTGAGTTGGAATGGAGAGCTCACTGCTTGAGTTTCAGCCTCAGACACGCCTCCTTCACTCTTCACTTAAACTGAAGCAAAGTGATGCAAATTAAAGAGACAAAAATAATTCAGGCATTGCCTTTTATAGAAATAAACCTAAATGCACTGCTGATTCTAGGTGTGTTAAGTGTGTGAAGAAAAAAAACAAGGAAGAAATGAAATGCACAACTGAGTTTAATGCTGATGATGTGTTTAAGAGTTCCTTTTACACTTTGCATGAATTCTTCCTTATTAATGGTGCAATTAAAAACTGGACTGACTGCATTTCTGTTCTTGTGTTAGGCGAAAACTCAGATCTAAGCATGATCTATATAATAAATTTGATATAAGATGGTATAGAATGTAGAATTCTTTTAATGCATGATTATTCTGTTCGATTTAGACCTTAATTATTTTTTAAAGTGTCCAGAGTTCAGGAAAAAGGAAGAAGTGAAATGCAGACTGAGTGTAATGCTGCTGTATTACTGTTCTTTTAAAAACTTTACTTTTACACTTTGCTTAAAGTAGTTTACTTTTTCTGCCATTAATTCTTAATAAAAAAAAAAAGAAAATAAGAGGATTGATGACTGCATTTATTTATTTTCTTTAGTTTTGTTTGGTGTTTAACACGAACTGAAATCTACTTTAATAAGTTTAAAAAGCCAATATTTATTTATCTATCTACAAAGAAATGTCAAGTTTTTTTTTTAAATATATGTCTATTTTGTTTGATTTCGACCAACATCAATGCACAACACTTAATCTCTATAAATGTGTGTTTTATGATTTATATAGTTGTTAATACTGAAAGAGCTTTAAAAGTCTGAAAAGTTTTAAAAAGTCAGGCTGCCTTTCAGACTCTTTCATCATTTATTCATTTTGGCTTCACATTATCCCTCGCTTTCACTCTCGGTGTGACTATAAGGAAGTGTGCACTTGAGCTTGTTTTTCTGAAACTGATGATGCGTTCTGAGGTGTTTCAGTTGATCTCATTTTTACTGCGTTTTGCTTTGTTTTTGTTTTTTTGTTTCCTCTCAGTGGCCATTTTCGCTCGACGTAGAACTGTGCTGTTATATTTACAAATGTACAATTAAACCGTATTACAGACGTGTGAAAACGCGTTATCGGGCGCAGATTTGACGGGGCATGTATATATATATATATATTTTTTTTTTTTTAAGTGAACGAACCATTTTCCTAGTTACTTTATCAAAGTTATGAATCTCCGCGTCTCCATCTTGGATTTTTGTGTACTTCTTTACACAACTTATTTTTTCCTTATCCGCATTCGGTATATCCCGCCTCCGCGAGTTATGATTGGCTACAATAGGTGATTCCATAGCTCTGATTGGCTTCCTGTATCAGGCGTCGAGCAGTTAATTGGACAGTTTACCGTTCAATCGTTCAGCTCACTAGAACACGATTGATGGAGCTGATATCCAATAGAAAAGCCGATGCTCAAAGTAGCCAACCAATCGCAGAGACTAAAGGGCGGGATTGATTTTTTTTTAAGGAATACGGGTGTGAGGTTGATGTAGGAGAGGAAAAAAAAAAAAGGAGAGCCTGTTGGAGTTTTTTGCCCAGTCAGAAAGCTCCACGAGGTTTTTGTGGCTCAGACCGAGCTCAGGGGAGGGTTAAACTGCTGCAGGGGTGGAGAGAGAAGGGCCTCCTCTGAGGTGCTTAGGCCGACGTGTACATCAGCACGAAGTTTAAATATGAGAAGTCATGAACTTTGGACTTGCATCATACAGCGAGGCAGTGCTGACTGACCTCAGGGGAATAAAGTTATAAATACACAAACAAACAAACAAATTCTTCCCGATGATACGTAATATTATTTCCCATTTAGTCTAAATGATTACGAGGGAATTTCTAGCTTTTCGGTGCATGAAGGCGAGCCATCTGTTCTTAACCTTTTACCCAAAAAAAACACGCCTCTGACGAACAGTCACGTGAGTCCAGGTAGTACACGTGTACACGGCTCGTTTATTCAGTCAATCACAACTGCGTTGATAATAAAACTCTTATCTGGTCCTGATGTTATGAGATTAAACAAATCCATATCTCATGCAAATTTATACAAAACAAGTGCTTCGCCAGATTGCGTGCTGAGACCGGATCGGATCCGATGTCAGTCAGACTTTAATACACCTCTGTGTGATGTATTTAAATACGTGAGTGTAAAACATCACTGTTTTTTCACAGAGAGAGACCTGTGCTTGCGTCCTGTACCTGTGATTCACGTCGTTTCCTCGGGTGTACAGATCTCATGTCCATGTTGTTTTGTGACCAAGTATTAACGTTAGATTTATTCCACCTCATTTTGCCCAAAACTTTATAACTATCCTGACGTTAATTTAAATCAAATATATTTATTAATTGAGTTAGTAATATTTAATTGTCTGTTGCTGCAACTTGTTGCCATGGTGATTTCGGACCCTCCGGACCCCCATGATCCACCTCACCTGTGGACGCTCAGACACATGACCTCGCTGCATGATTAATGTAGGCTCAGCTCTGTGACCGGATGATCCCTTACAGGACGGATACAAATGCAGGAGGAGAAGGAGGTTGATGATGATGATGATGGAGGAAAATAAACAGAAACATGAATTTAGGCAGAATTTCTCGCAGGTCATCTTGTATCTTATAAACCTGAACCCATTTCAAAGCTGCTCTGATTTTATCTGATTAATGAAAGTGTGTTGGTCGTGTTTTAACGCCACGTTCTTGTCCGTATGCTCGTGGTTCCAGACGCACCCTGGTGCGGTCACTGCAAGGCCCTCGCTCCCGAGTACGCCAAAGCAGCAGGGATCCTCAAATCCGAGGGTTCGGAGATCCGCCTGGCCAAAGTGGACGCCACAGAGGAGTCGGAACTGGCGCAGGAGTTCGGGGTGCGCGGGTACCCCACCATCAAATTCTTCAAGGGTGGAGACAAGACCGCGCCCAAAGAGTACACAGGTGAGCGGCCGTTTTGTTAGGTTTTACAGAGCATGCATGTCCAGAGGAGGAGGATTTTCCTTCTTTTTTTTTTTAACCAAAGAGTAATTTATCATCAGTAATTATTAAAGACTAAACACTTCTTTCTTTGACATTTAATGCTTAATATAAACAAATAATTTCCAGCTCTAAATGCTCTTATTCTTTCACCAGGCTCTCTTTATATCCACCTAGAGTTAATAAGAAACACACACACACACACACACACACACACACACACACACACACACACAATTATACTATTCTGTTCTGAAGGTGCCTGAAGACTTACTGGGCTTTAACCCCGTACACAAACAATTGGACATGTTTATAATAAAGTGTGACGTGGGCGAGCTGTTTCTATAGATACGGCAGCGTGCGATACAAACCTGTCGGACGTTCTAGAGAACTAATCAACATCTATCCTCGTATACGTGAGCTCTGCAGCCTGAAGAGTGTTTGAAGCGTGAAAGCGCCGCTGGTTTGAACACGTGGAAGTCGTTTTATGTATGTGTGTGTGAAAGAGGGAGAGAGGGACCCCCCCTCCCTTCCCCTCCCTTCCCCTCCCTCCTTCACACACACGCGGGGAGATTCCTCCTCGGCGCGGCTGTGCGTGCTGAACCTCACGTTGCTCTGTGGCTTTGCTATGTGTAACCCGATGCCGAGGAACTTCGTCTGCCTTCTCTCTCTCTCTCTCTCTCTCTCTCTCTCTCTCTCTCTACGCAGAACAATCCTCAGCGTGGCCTCCAGCACTCGTACCATTACACACGTCGATTCTCCAACATACACATATTTTCCCCTAATATTTATATATTTTCCATGTTTTGCGCTCGAGCTGATGCAGGAGTGGTGGTGGACCAGATTAGAAGCTAATGAGTAAAATAAATTAAAGTCAGGTGACCATTTTAACTTGCTACATTTCAGCAAAGATCTATTAAGTCAAGTTTTTTTTTTTTTTTTTTTTTTTTGCAGGCACGCTGATTGTACGGCTCTAGTGTTTTATCATTTAACAGAAGATATACTCTCTGCTCTGACAGCAGCGCAGTTTTATATTTGAATGTGCATTACTCGAATACGCTGTGGTTTCCATAGTAACCACACGTTTAGTTTAAGTTGAAATCATTGCCGATAGGTTGTGGTGTTTGTAAGGAGTCTCCAGTGTCGGATAAACACGCGCAAACATTAATCTGGTGTTTATTTAACGTTTATGGAAGGAGTCTCCAGTGTCAGTGGGTGAAGGTGTTTTCAGAATAGAAAAGCGTTTTCACACAAGTTACTTTTCAGTAACACACAAGTTTAAGTTTTTGTCTCTCTTTAAGTAGTTTGTTACTTGTGTTAAATCGATGGAAGAATCTAGGATACGCTATTTAAAAAATTTCTATACATAAATGTTAATATATGTGTGTGTGTGTGTGTGTGTGTGTGTGTGTGTGTGTGTGTGTGTGTGTGTGTGTAGCTGGTCGTCAGGCTGATGACATCGTGAACTGGTTGAAGAAGAAGACCGGCCCGGCCGCCACCACGATCAGCGAGGTCACGCAAGCCGAGTCGCTCATCGCCGACAACGAGGTCGCCGTCATCGGCTTCTTCAAGGTCAGTCGGCTGTGAAGCCTCACCGACAGACAGACACGGAGCGAGCGTCGCGCTCTTTTTAACCACGCTGTGTGTGTGTGTGTGTGTCCGTGTGTGTGTGGTTATCACACCATGTAAACTTCAGTTTTTCTGTCAAAAAGACATTTTTATGGATGCAGTACAACTCAGGAACGCGGCTCAGCGTCTGTGCTTAGTCACTTGATTAGGTGTGTGTGTGTGTGCGCTTACACCCATTATGCAGGTTGTTTACACACCGTGTTTACACAGCTGCATTATATACAAGAGGTGTTAAAACGTGATGCGTGTTACCTGTGAGTGATAAGTGTGTGTGTGTGTGTGTGTGTGTGTGCAGGATGTGGAGTCTGACGGTGCCAAGGCCTTCCTTAAAGCAGCCGAGGCCATCGATGACATTCCCTTCGGGATCTCCTCAGACGACGCCACGTTCTCCAAGTTCGAGGTCACCAAGGACGCCGTCGTTCTCTTCAAGAAGGTGATTAAAGTGTGTTTATAAATACTGCTGATCACACGTTCCCCGCGTTTCCCCCTCTACGGGATGTTATCCAGGTATGAATGCGGTAGTGAACAGGAAGTAGTAATGTTTCCAAGCTCCGCCCTCTTCACCACTCGATTCATGTGACCTACAGGTTTCCAGATCGTCCTCGTAAAAAAAAAAAAAAAAAATTGTGTTGAGTGGCCACGCCTTATTTTCCACCATTGACATGGCCCATTAATGCATAGACCACGCCCCTTTATTGTGGTTGACAGGCGTACAGCAACCTTTCTTTCTAAGACTAATAGATTGACTGATGCGCAGACACACACACACTTCATATACATGTACATACACTGCACCTTTTTTATTAAGACTGACAGGTACACAGGCCACACCTTTTTTTCTAGCAATCAGTGAGAGGCCACACCTCTATCTAAGACTTATTGATGTAGAAGCCACGCCTTCTTCTCTGACCTTGTGACCCAGAATGTAAAGCTCTAAACCTTACACTCGTCCAGTGTGTCAGTCATGAATATTCCATATTTATTGCCCCACGTCTCCATCGTAGCCGGGTAACCTGACCCACACTGGCTTCTGTCCAGACCGGCATCAACTCTCTCTTTTACGCACACACACACACACACACGCACGCACACACACACACGCACACACACACACACACACGCACGCACGCACCCTAAAATAAGCCCTGGCTCTGCATCCTGCCCCCAGCTAACCCCTTGCTCTTGGCCGTGTCTGACTGTGTGATTTATTTATTTTTTTATACACCTGTTGCCCGAATGCTCGTCCGCAGTGTGTCCTGTCATCACCGCCCCGCCTGTTTACTCCTCCACTCTTCAGTTTTTTCGTGATTATTTCTTCCCTTTTTTTGGGACTTGTTTATCTGGATTTGTTTATTCCATGAACGCCAAATCTGAGTGTAACTACACCTCTGTGAGACAACGCTGTAAACATCAAAGGTGTTTTACGGTTTATAAAATCCTCGTCATGACCGCGTTGCGCAAACGGAGTCGTAAAAAAGGTTTGATAGTAAATCCTGCATACAGTGAAGCCACGCCCCCTTCCACTGTGCCCGACATAGGTCACGCCCCCTTTCCCAAGACTAATACATACACTCATTTTGCGGCTAGCGTTTGTTTACAGGTCTAGAATGGTGAGAGGTCACACCCCTTTTACCGATAAGGGTGTCAAAAGTATTGGCTCCTCAGCTTTTTGTGTAAAAATTCCGTCTAACGTTTATTTTTTGGTGTGTTTCAGTTCGATGAAGGCCGTAACACGTTCGATGGCGAGCTCACCAAGGAGAACCTCCTGGACTTCATCAAGGCCAATCAGCTCCCGCTGGTCATCGAGTTCACCGAGCAGGTAAACACTCCGAGCAGGATCCCGTCCTCGTCCACTTTCCCCAGCTACACTCTGATAAAAAGTCAGCTATTATTAGAATTATTATTAGAATTTGCTAATTGTAATCTGTGAGTGAAGCTAAAGGGAAGCTCTTGTGAGCAGTAACACGATTACACTTCATGCAGGAAGTGTGAGTAAAGGTTAAAATGTCTACGTGCAATGTTTATATAAATTTTTTTTTTTTAAATCATCTTTTTTTGTCCTTTTATCAGACGGCCCCTAAAATCTTCGGAGGAGAGATCAAGTCCCACATTCTGCTCTTCGTGCCCAAAGCGAGCAAAGACTTCCAGGAGAAGCTGGACCACTTTAAGAAAGCAGCCGAAGGCTTCAAAGGCAAGGTGCGTGACTCCCCGAGCTCGTTCCTGTAGAATGATCTCGCACTTCTAACTGAGCAGGCTTGTGATTGTGATTGATAAAAAAAAAAACCTTTACATGAACAGTTCAAAGACCCCCCCTTTTCTTTTTTTTTTTTTTTTTTTTTTACTCCTACAGATTCTCTTCATCTTCATCGACAGCGAGGTGGAGGATAACCAACGTATCCTGGAGTTCTTCGGTCTGAAGAAGGACGAGTGCCCCGCCCTGCGCCTCATCACCCTGGAGGACGAGATGACCAAATACAAACCCGAGTCCTCAGAGATCACATCCGAGAACATCATCTCCTTCTGCACAGCGTTCACAGAGGGCAAGCTCAAGGTGAGCGTCCCATTTAAACCTGTAATGTTGTAGACAGTTCTGTGGTTGGGATCTTTTTTTTTTTTTTTTTTTTTTTCCTCCAGTTCTCTACGTTTGTATGTTTAACACTCATGTGTTTGTCCACAGCCTCACCTTATGAGCCAGGACATTCCTGAAGACTGGGAAAAGAACCCAGTCAAAGTCCTGGTAGGCAAGAACTTTGAGGAAGTCGTCTTTGATCCCACCAAGAACGTCTTCGTCGAGTTTTGTAAGCACCTTTTATTATGAATTTTCTTTTATGTACATAAACCAGAGTCAAAAGCTTAGTCATGTTGCTCTGAGAATGTTTTGTCCTGATCTCATGTCCACTTGCGTTAGATGCTCCCTGGTGCGGGCACTGCAAACAGCTGGCTCCCATCTGGGATCAGCTGGGAGAAAAATACAAGGATCACGCAGACATCATAGTGGCCAAGATGGACTCTACGGCCAACGAGATCGAGACTGTGAAAGTCCACAGCTTCCCCACGCTCAAGTTCTTCCCAGCAGGAGATGATCGCAAGGTCAGGCTTTTAATTTTTCTATTTAACAAAACAGTTCAATGTATTTTACATCAAATACCTGTTTTACAAATAATGTCAGCATTATTGTGCGAGTTACATTAATTCTAAATACCAACCTAAATGTCTTGATTTAGGATAAATTCCTACATTATAGTTAGGGTCTATTTAAGGATAATCGCCTTAAAGGGCACCTGTTTTCCAAAATTCCCTTGGTCATGTTTAGACATTTAGACGTGTCTCCAGTGTGCAGACATGAGGCGGGCAAACATTCCCTGCCGCTTTTAGTTCTTTTTGACCAGAGGTAATCATTTCCCCCCTAATGTGACATCATAAGAGGGAACCCCTTTTCCCTGTCCTGTTGCGAGGTTGGACTTAAACAGCGGATCATTTACCTAGACACTGAAACGGAGTGTTTGGAGTGAAATAAAAACGACCTGGTAAAATATGGGACCTTTTTTAATGTTTTGGTTTTAGTCAGCTTGCCATAATTTTACTGTCTCGCTCCCTCGAGATCCTCCTCGAAGTTGATTTAAGTGCAGCCCACCACCATGGCTTTCCTGATTTAGGAGCACTTGTTTATAGGTTAGGAGGTCGTCACGCCCTCTGGTGTCGTGTGCCAGGGGAATCCGGTCAGAACCAGCCCCGTCAGATATGTGGGCGGTGAAGTGGCACTCGGCTGCGCGGTGGTGTTTACTTACAGTCGCGGTGAAGGTGCTGCAGTAGCCCACACCTCATCCGCTCCTCGTTGATTGGGTGAAGTGCATGTTTGCCCCTGTTTCTGGGCTCCCGAGGGGCAGCTGGCATCTAATGCTGTGAAATGGCCCTTGTTTACTGCCATTCTAGAGATTTATAAACTTTTTTTTCTTCTTATTATTATAACTACATCTTGCATCCAAATAAATTAAGGATAAAAATGTTGATGCAGATTTTCTCAGTATGAAGGATCTTATTACCCCTGCTTATGGAAGATGTGTCCCAAATATGGGTGCGAGTGATAACGGCCTTTGGCAGGATGTTATAGAGTATATTTTTGGGAACTATTTAATATCCCCGGTTCTAAATGTAGACCCGGTTATGCGCTGGTCATTCAGCAGCTGTGAAGTCAAACCTGCACATCTTGAAGCTGACGCGTCCGGTCAGTCATGAAGCGCCCCATACCTGCTTGTTGTTTCAGTTCTGAAAATCCAAAATAAGTGACTTTTGATGCTCCATGTTCCAATCCCAGTTTATTATTCCTCTAGCCAATGTTTGGCGAGCTGCGTGCGAGTCCCAGTCCTGAGGTCCTGGCACAGCCGAGGTCCTAAACAGCTCTAAAAAAGCAATATGTTCTGATACACCATGTACCGCTTCTCTCGCCTTAGATCATCGACTACAGCGGGGAGAGAACACTGGAGGGCTTTACAAAGTTCCTGGAGAGCGGAGGAAAGGAAGGCGGAGCACCAGCAGCAGAGGGAGACGATGATGAAGTCGATGTGAGTACCGCCAGGGTTTTTATTTTTTTGTCCCCCTAACATTTTAAAATAATTTGCCTCAAATTAGTCATCACGCGTTAATTATCATAAACTCAAAAAACCAGCTGGTGAGTTTGGCTTTTTTCTAGGTTAAGTCCCATAGTCTGTGCCTAAACCACCTATTCCTAGCAGGTTAGCAAACAATCCTGCGTATGACTGACTAGCGCAAAGTAGTATTTAAAGTTCTGGCCCTAAAAAACCTCTGTGGTTGTGTGGGTTTATTTCTCCTTTAACTAATCAGCTTATTAACATCACATCTTGACTTGAAGTGGGTGTGGTCAAGTAGGCAGAATGAGGACAGGGGGGTTTCTCCAGGATCAAGAGCAGGAAAGAGTTTCAAGGTTATTCTAGAATGTTCGTAAGTCTGGAAAGGCCCCAGTCCCCCATGTTTAGGGCGTCTAATTCCAGAGCATGACACCATCGTGCTCATCGTTTGGCTCGGAGCTGAGGATGAGCTCAGTACTCTGTACGGGTTTTAGTGGTGAATAATGCTCGTAAACAAATCATCTTTATTGTTGTCATCATGCAGGATTTGGACCTTGAGGACCCAGACGACGTTGACGCAGAGGGACACGACGAGTTATAAGGACAAGAGAGAGGGCGGGCGCGCGCGTGTGTGTAAGAGAGAGAGGAGAGACGAACCCCTTCACCAACCACCACTTCCACTACTCCAAGCCCTCCCTGTACGAGGAACCCTCAAACTTCTCCCTGTCAATCATGTAGACTTTTTACACCAAGGCCGATGACCTCGAAGAAGAAATGACACTGTTTTGGGAAGTTTCTTTGATCAGAGACCAAACTGTTAAACCTTGTGTTGGCATTAAATCTCGTTTCTCCTGTCTGTTAATTAGCATCTTGAAGGTTTCATCTTGTGGCGAGCCACAAGGGCTGGTATTAGGACCTTTTTAATTTGGGAGTTTGATAAGAGTTCGGTGACTGGGATGGACAGATCGATCTCAGGGCATCACAGTGATTTAAACAAACAAACAAAAAAAAAACAGTTCATCCTCGGTTCAATTAAATATAGATGTAGCTAAGACCAAGCATTCTTTATCCTCTTTTTTTTCCCCCCCTAGGAGTGTATTCTTTCTTCCCCCTCCTCCATAACCATTAATACATAGCTACTGACTTTTTTTTTTTTTTTTTTTTTTTTTAACAATAGAAAAGTTATCTATTTGTTGTATTTAATTCTATTTTTCCAGTTTTTATTTGTGTAATTGTTGGCACTCGGTCACACTCAGTCTGTGAGGGGGGAAATCTTCTGTACCACTACATTTGTTCTTCACGCCAGCGGAGATTTCATCTCGGTTACTGAATCACATTTTCAGACACATTCCATCTTTCGCTCTGCATCTCCTCTCCGTCGCATGGATAAATGAAGGGGTGGGGGAACGTGCTCATGTCTCGTAAAACCAGTCTGTCGGATCGTTTAGTTTCTCACGCGTCCAGGATCGGGGATGTAAATGTGTCGTTTTAACCCCTGACTATTTATTGCTGTTGTTCAGAGGGTCGACGTTAATGGAGAAGGATTTGGGTTTATAGAGGGGAGGGACTTGTGTAATGGTATTGTTTTTTTTTAATAATGTAAAGATGTAAAGAGCGAAAGAGGAATGAACAAGATGAAAGTAAGCATTCCATCACACGTAAAAAGGAAAAAAATGTGGAAAAATTAACTGGTGGCCAAATAAACAACAAAATGGTGACAAAATTGTGTTGGTGTTTTTTTGTGGTTTTTTTTGACAAAGTTGACATGCCACACCTCAATCATTCATATTGACACATAGTGTCCCCGCCTCCATGACTAGGACTGAACAATGGGAGATGAGGGCAGTGCCAAAACATGCTGTTCCTTGAATGTCCACTTGGGGCAGGCTTAAAAAGTGAGTCCCATAAAGCCCTATGTTTAAATGGCCAACTTCGTGACAAAAATAAACATTTTTAACCTGGGACAAAACCTGTTTTCATCTCCAAAGCTAGATTTCCCATTTGTTATGACTGTATGTGAATTTTGTGTAACTCATTACCGTAATTTCCGGACTATAACCCGCACCTGGCTATAAGCCGCACCTAGTACATATTTTAAAGGAAAAACCATTTTGTACATACATAAACCGCACCTGACTATAAGCCGCATGTGCCCACATTGAAACATGGGATATTTACAAAGAAAGACGGTACACAAAAAGAGTTTTCAATGTTTTAATAACATAACTTGGCTTTTCTTTTTTTTTGACTTTTTACATTGCTCCAGTTCTTCCCGCTGCCGTTTCCAGCGTCTCACCATCGACTCATCTATGCGAAATTTACGTGCTGCAGCTCTGTTTCCTTCTTTATCGGCCAGCTCGATTACTTTTAACTTGAAAGCTGCGTCATATGCTTTTCTTTTTGCATTTGCCATAATGAGGGTAGGCTTATGCTAATTTTATTCATGTACAAAGCGCGCGAAGTTACCGTACGTTAAATTTCTTCTTCTATTGTGTTTATTAGCGGTTGTGACTTGCGTCTTCCTCAACAACACATGTCTCACTCTTACCTTTTCTGCTCGAGCGCCCCTGGCGGCCGTTAGAAAAAATGCATACATTAGCCGCATCTCTGCATAGGCCGCAGGGTTGAAATTGTGTAACAAAAGTCGCGGCTTATAGTCCGGAAAGTACGGTAGTTAAACTTTCCTATTAAGTTTATGCAAAGTTGTAAAGTGCTCACCCTATCATCCAGAGGTCGTTGGTTTGTAACCTCTCGCGGCCGGTGGTTTAGAGAAACTGATTGGCCGAGCTCTCTGAGGGGAGGAATGAGGGGAACAGTGCGTGAGCGAGCAGTTCGAAAAGATGCGGTTGGCTGGTGTCCCGTGGTTTAGAGGAAACACGCGATGGTCTTCGGCCCTCCCGACTGAATGGTCGTAGTAGCCTTAATGTGGGAGCCCCTTAGTGACGGGGAGGAATTGGATGTGACTAAATTAGGGAGAAAATCGGGGAAAAAAATAAAGTTTATGCAGAGTTAAGGGGTGTGGCCAATTTGAGTGACAGCTGTATTGTAGGTGTCAAACCTCTAGATCTCCGCTATGCATCGCATTAGCAAACCAGCTTACTAGAATCATTGCAGTTTTCCTTACCGCGAAACGTAGGAGTTTTTATGAATTCAATCAAAAGTATTAGCTCGCTAGCTTGTGGGTGGTAACACCCTCCCATTTGCCCAGTTATGGCTTAATGGGGGCGGTATTGGACAGACTCAGTTCCTGCCAGATGTCGATGAGGAGAGTTCCCACAGGTGAGCTTCAAACCGGTGCTTCAGAACACTTATGGGTGACGCCACAGGCGTCATGAAGACTGACACAGTGGCCACGCCTCCATTACAAGGAGTGTCACACAGTGGCCACGCCTCCATTACAAGTAGTGTCACACAGGCCACGCCTCCTTCTCTGTGAATGTATGTGATCAGTGTAATTGGGAATCTCCTCCATTTTTGAACCTAATGATTACACAAGTTATATTAATACTTTCATTTTATCCTAGCCTCATAATAGCCGTCATGATGGGAATATTTTTCTCGTTGCTTATCGATGCCATTTTCAGAACTGGCAACATGTTTGCGTGCTTATTTTACATTCTTTATCTATAAACCATCTTTACAGCTGTTTACGAGAAGCTTACTGGGTGCCTGTGGAATACGTGACCACAAGCTATGAGCTGTCAGGAGGGTGTGTGTGTGTGTGAGAGAGAAAGAAAGAATCTTGGAGAAAACAAGCTGAAGTATCAGTTCCCATCAGTCAGGAGGGTCAAAAATCTACTCAGCTTCCAGTTCAGTCACTCGAGCTGTGAGGTGATGGCACCAAAAATAGTCTGTGAGAGGATATAAAGAGCGCTAACCAGCTCATGAGACAGCACACAGCGAGAGGACCTGAAGCTCTCAGCATCAGACAACAAGCAACCCAAAGCCTAGTCCGAGCAGGATTCTGAAGACGATCCATACAACGAACTTTCCTCAAGAGGATGATGAAGTACTACCAGTGCCCAGTGACCCAGAGCGTGACCTACGAGGGATGCAACACCAAACCAGGGAGTCCGCTGCCCTGCTTTCCTTCACGCAAGTCTGTAAAACCTGTCCGCAACGTCCACTTCCCCAATGACGTGGTCTTCCAGGATTACGTCCGTCAGGGAGAGCTGGAGAGGATCGGGCGCTTTATTCGGACCAGAAGGGTGACCCTGGACACAATGTACCCTTCAGGTAAGACCTCATGCTCACCACATCGTGTACAGGGTAGTCAGTGAGTGTCATTTTTACATTACACGCTAGATGACTGAGGAGCCTGTTATTCATTTTTCATCACTCTTTATCACCAGGCATGGCAGCCATCCATGAGGCAGTACTCTCTGGGAACCTGGAGTGTGTGAAGCTGCTGGTGAAATACGGCGCCGACATCATGCAGAGAGACGAGGACGGTTGGACGCCGCTCCACATGGCCTGCAGCGATGGATTCCCACACATCGCCAAGTAAATACATTTTACTGTACATCATGTATTTAAAATCTTGAAACTCTTCTACAGATTCCTAACTTCATGCTTGTTTAGGTTCCTGCTTTCTCTTGGCGCTGACCCAGAGGCGGAAAACGACTGCGGAGAAAAACCCGCCGACCTCATCGACACCTACTGCAAAGAGCTGGTCGAGATGTTCGGCGTCGGAGGAGACTGAACCTGGGGTGCGTCTGTCTGGTGCATCGACTCAGCTCAAGCTTTCTTCTTCGTCTCATGATGACGGAGAGTGACCCAGGGTGTAACCGCTGCTACGTCCAGCTCTTGTGGGGAACGAGATCTTCTGGACGTCAGTGTAGGTCTGATGGTGTAGAACTGCAGACGTGGAGTCTCGAACGTGGGAGTTCATGCAGAGAGACGCATTTCTCCCACTGGGGGACGAGAAACAATGTGACTGTTTTTTAATATAAGTGTATGCGTTTTATTATATATCTTACAGCTCGGTGCAAAGGTTTGTCCCCCAGGGCAATGCAAAAGTAAGAGGTTTGTTGTGTAGCAAATGCTTTTTTTTTTTTTGCTAGATAAATTGTATAAAAGAGGTACACTTTATTTCATACTCCTGTATTATCGTTACTTTATTATTGTTGATGTTAACTGTACAATACTTATTTTTATTTCTACTTTGCATGACCCAAATTCTTGTGCTTTTATACCTTGTTTTTTGACGTAAATATTTTGACTATTACACTAAATCATCCTTCTTGCTTTATCACATCCGCTTTGTTTAATCTGCATCGGTTGAATCCAAGATAGAATCACATCCACTATTTTATTACATTAAATATTAAATATTATTAAATATTGCTTGTATTTATTTGTTCTAAATGAACACATAAATACAAACTCAGTGTGTGCAAACTCATTGCAAAAGTTTGCGCCCCCCTCAGGACTGACAAGGGTGCAGTGCAAAAGTTTGCGCCCCCCTCAGGACTGGCAAGGGTGCAGTGCAAAAGTTTGCGCCCCCCTCAGGACTGACAAGGGTGCAATGCAAAAGTCAGAGGTTTGATGAGGGTTGTTGTGTGATAATATGTATATGAAATGTTTTTTATATATATATTATTATTGTGGTAGATAAATTTTATAAAAGATTTTTTTATTACATTTTTATTATAACATTGCATTATTATTCTTGTTGTTAATTGTACAATACTTATTTTTATTTTTAATTTGCCCGACTCACATGCTCTTATAATTTTATACTTTGTTTTTTCCAAATAAAAATATTTTTATTAATAAACTAAATCGACCTCCTTGCTTCTTTAAGAAAATCTGCATGGGTTCAATTCAAAATAGAGCCACTTTGTAGGTGCACTATATAGGGCACTCAACACTACGTCATGCACCCTATCTAGTGAACTACACCCCCAACAGCCCGCCATTTTGGATCCGCTCACTGTTTTGCTAATACACCAGACTTCAGGATTTTTAAGCGTATTATTTTATTATAATATCGTACGTCTTTTTTATTTATTTGTTCTAAATAAATACACGGTAGGTACACCAACGATATAACACACCTGGATAGTCTTATTTAAAACTCTAAAAAAAATGGTCCGTTTTCTTCTTGCTTAGCTAATGCTAACTGTGAAACAATTGGGCTTATTTTTTTTCCTACCCACATTTTAAAACTTGTGCTTCCGCATTGTGCTACGATTGGCTAGGAGGTCAGGTTCGCGCGCGTGTTAGGTAAAACTGACCAATCAGGGCACTGATGTTTTTTGCGTAATCACAGCGGAGGCGGGGTTTTGTCGGAATGCGGATGGAGTGCTTAAATGAAAGAATAAAATCAAGTAACGATTAAAAAAATAGTCGTAAACGTATTTTTTTTTCAGTTGCACTTGCATTTTAGATTATTTTACCCAGGTAACCTGTTAATTCAGTGCAGCCGTGTAGATTTATGTTTATAGGATTAAACACCTTACATTGTTTATTCAATTGCTATTCAATGCAAAAAAAAAAAAGGATTAAGATAAAAAAAATCTTTGAGAGATGTTAAATGAGTATATAAAGTGGTAAAGAGTTAATGAGATTCTGGAATAAAACTAAATATTTCACATTTAAGGAGGCTTGGTGGCGTAGTGGTTAGCACTGTTGCCCTGCACCTCCAGGGTCCAGGTTCGAGTCCCACTTTGGGTCTGTGTGTTTGAAGTTTGCATGTTCTCCCCATGTTTGTTGGGTTTCCTTCCACAGTCCAAAGACATGAAAATTAGGAGATTAATATGAGCGTGTGTTTGGACTGGCACCCCGCCCTGTGCCCTAAGTCTCCTGGGACAAGCTCCTGCCCCCCTGACCCTGTATACAGGACAAAGCGGTATAGATGATGAGAGAGTGATACTTCACATTTGGCCGAAAGATGAAATAATATTTCAGTTTGTGTCTTCAGCAGGTTTAGGGATGGTGCAGAACTACAAGCAGGCATCGGGAGTGTGTTCTACTTCCAACACTGATGAGTTCCTCACCCCAGCGCATGAGGAGAACGTCCGCTTCATTCACTTGAGTCAGGAACATCATCATCACCATCATTATTATTATTATTAGACTGGAAGGTTTCGCATTGATTTGATAAGAAGATAACAAGTGGAGTGAAGGTTTGATCGGAGTGTGTGTGTGGTGTGTGTGTGCAGCCTGGCAGTGTGTGATGAGGGAGATGCAGTACTTCCAGGGAACTCAAAACAGCAACAAGGGACCTCAGAAGTACGTGGAGAGAACTCCGAACCCCAGCCTGAGCTGTGCGTACACACACACACACACACACACACACACCATTTATATGTCTGGCTGTCAGCTCTTTAGTCCTCTAAAGTTTAGATGCTGTCAGATCATTAAATAAATACAACAACAAAAAAACAAAGCTGTTGAAGCTCGCTCATTCTGTGTCAGTTTAATTAATTAATTCCTGCTGTTTGTTTACTTATTTATTTATGTTTTCTTTGGACAAGGAAAGGACAGAAAAGGAAAAAGGAAAACACCTGGAAGCTGCTGATGTGTGTGTTAGAATGTGGGATGTTCTAAACATTTTAAAACCCTAGTTGTTCAATGGTAGATGTTCTATGTTTTAAAATCTTTCTAGTTCAAGATGATTAGATGTTTTTAAAGTAACCTGGATGTTCTAGATTGTGGGATGTTATTTATTTTATTAACAATACCACAGTGCATCTTGAACAATTTGAATGTTGTTAAAAAAAAAAGGTTACATTTATTACATGTAAAGTGATATATTTCAAGCCTTTTTTGTTTTAATTTCGATGACCGTAGCTTATAAATGATAAAAATCCAAAATCTGGTCCTCAAAATATTAGAATATTCAAATGTATTTTGCCACTTCTTGTAAAGCTCTCCCAAGGTCGTAAATCAGCTGTGTATGACAGTGGGGTTGCATGTAGAGCTAGCACTTTGACTTTTAGCTAAGTGTTGTTAAGTATATACCCTCCCAGCAAACATTTGGTAGCATGATGACCGTTAATGACGGCTGTTGTGAATCAGATAACTTCAAGGACGTCCATTCAACTTTAATTCACAAATATGTTCATATTTCACTGACGTTAAAATATTTAATTTAATTTTATATGTAGTAAATCTTCCTTTTTAAGTTGGATAATGAAAGAAATTTTTTTAATGATATTCTAATATTATGGGATGCCCATAATAATGCCTTGTTCTACATTATACACACTGAAGCTGTGTTTGTGTGTGTGTTTTGTGTTTGCGTCCTGCAGCTTTCACCCCGGTGGACCTAAACAACGTGCGACGGAGAAACGTGCAGGACTCCAAAAAGTCGTAAAGGCCGCACCGTCACTGCTCCTGCACGTCTCTGTAAAGCTGTTTCTGTTTTATTTTTATTTAAGTGGTCTTTAATTATGAGGCGTCCTGTCCTGTCCGTGCGCATGAGGGGTCGTGGCCTGTATTTACTCCGCCCCCTAACGTTCGTTATGTCCTAAGGTGAGATTTAGAGGCACTGCGTTCCTCCTGCGCTTTCTTTCCCGTACAGTAAGCGTTCCTCCTGCTCGGTTCTTACTTCCACCTGTAGTCAGAGCCAGTGTACTGGGGAACGGTTTTAACCTCTACACGGTTGTTAGATCAACAAATTAAATGTGGGTGTGTCCTTTTTAAAAAAATTATTAATCACTTGATCATTCTGTTTGTGGCATTAAGGTCACGTTTTACTGTCCAGTCCTTCAGCACTGAATTATCATTATTGTTATTATTATCATGATGGAAATTTACTTTATCATAGAGTCACATCAGGTTTAATGACGTCAGTTTTTCCAAAATAAAAGCCTGTATCATATCATATCTACATAATACAGACAAGAGTATTTGTACAAACCTGCAGTGACATTATGTCCTAACACACACACTTCAATATAGAGTCAGTCTCCCTTTTGCAACTATAACAGCTTTCACTCTTCTTGGAAGGCCGTCCACACCATGTTGGAGTGTTTCTGTGTGAATTCGTGTCCATTCATTCTGTAGAGCGTTTATGAGGTCAGACACTGATGTTGGACAAAGAGAGGCCTTGGCTCACAATCTCCGCTCCAGTTCATCCCAAAGGTGCTCGATGGGGTTGAGGTCAGGGCTCTGTGTTCGGGCCGCTCGAGTTCTTCTACACCGAACTCACTACAAAATTCTTTATAGTCCTCACTTTGTGCACTGGGGTGGAGTCATGCTGGGGAAAAAACACAAGGTTATATGGAAGTGTAGCATTGTCCAAGTTGTCTTAGTTTGCTGAAGTATAAAGATCGCACTATACTGAGGATACGAGGCCTGAACTCGAAACACCTGAATTCAATCATTAACAGGTTTGGACGAACACTTTTGTCTGTGTAGCGTATATTAAAAAAGATAGGAGTTTTTTTTTTCTTTTCAAAAACCCATATAAAAAAAACAGACTGTAAGAATATTTGACACTTTTTATTTAAAACTCATTTCCCCTTGTATTTCTCGGTGGGGCTTTACAATGCAATGTTTGTGATTTTAATTATATAATATTAAAAGTCTTTGAACCAAGCACGTCTGATGCTCAGATTAATAACAGACACAACAACGAGCCAGAACATCTGGAAATGTTAGCCTCTGGAACTTGCATGGCAGTGGACGGCACTGATGGCTCAGAGTCTGTTAGCTAAAATGGTGTAGAAGTGGAGCAGTGTAAGAACGAAACAGAACCGAGTTGAGATCGTCAGCGTTTATTTCCATCACATCATGTTGTCTCTCCCCTGAAAGAGAACACAAAGGGTTAGTCGTTACTTTGAGGTTCTGCGACGTTCTATAAAATCTTTAAAGTGTAGACGAGCGAGCCGGACGGCGAGAGCCTCACTCTTTAAACTTCCACTCCTGCCGGCACATGGGGCACTGCTGCTGCACCTGCTGCGAGTTCAGCCACTTCAGGATGCAGTGCATGTGGAAGCAGTGGGAGCACTGACCCCAGACCAGCGGGCAGTCGTCTCCGGGGACTTTACCTGCAACACACGGGCGCCGTTATAGCGCTTAACGGAGTGTATGAATGATTTATACAATGATGTATGAATGATTTATACAAACAAATCAAATGATTCAATGAATAAAAACAATGGAGGAATGGCGTACAGTCCGGACAGCAGCCGTTAAACGGAGCTCTGCAGATGCCACAGTTTTCATCATTGGCCACCCAGAGCCATGAGGCCACACCGTGCCACTGCTTTATCTTCACCTTCATCTCTGTCTGCATACAATCATCATCATCATCATCATCATAATAAAATGCAAATATTACACAAAACACAGGAGGAAACTGGAAAAATAAGCATTTTGAATATATAAAGAAACAATTATAGATCTTTTAAATCATTTAAAAGAAATAAAAACACAAAAACATTTAAACAGCCTTAAATATCGTAAATAAACAAACTAATACATAAAACAGATGACGTCATTACATCAGAAAATAAACCAAATCTAACAGGACGACGGTGCGGTTTTTATTGGATGCAAGTTTTTTTTTTTTTTAACATCTAAGCAATAAGACACAAGACTTAAAATCGTAAAGATGATAAAAAACTACACTGTTCTGATGAGATGTTTAATGAGAATCCCGGTGTGGACCGCTAAAGCGCTCTCTCGGTGCTGGGCGCCATTTTGACTTCCGCTCTTTTCACTCGGCGCTTTCAGTAACAGCGATGTGACTCAGTGTCGCCCTCTAGCGTGCGGGAGCGAGTGGGATTTTATTTGATTATTATTTTTTTTTACTAATGTTTTTTATTTTTACAAACAAGCGTAATTACGTGTCGTTGATGGTTTAAGAGTTTGTAAAATAGTTACTATTTAGGTTATTATGTTAAGCAATTTCCCTAAAATAAATTAATAAAGTTATATTATTTAATTTATATAGATAATAATAATAATAATAATAATAATAATAATAATAAATTGCATTTAAAACTAGGTTTAATTCTGTTTTTTAAATGAATTAATCAAAAGACTTGTTGTTTGTACACTGTGAAAACTATTGAAGAAAATATAAAAAGGAGAACGTAGGGTATTTGATGGGTTTCAAACTGAAAGGAAAATGATTGCGATCATGACCACAAGGTGGCGGTAATGCAGCACAGTGCAGACCAACAGCCGGGAGACACCAAGAAGAAGACAAGAATTAAAACACGGAAGTCTCTCGAGTCTCTTAGAAACCGTTGCTCAAACATCCGGCAGTGTGCGGTTGCTTAGCAACAGGCTTCTAAAACGTCGACGGGAATTTTCACATCAGGCGCGAGCTCTCATCGACGCAATTTAATTCAAAATTTTAAATTTATTTGTTAATTTTCTAAAGGTAAGTACAATATTTCAATTTTATTTTTTTTTAAACATGTGTTTTGTGTTTATTAAATAAATTGTAAAAAAAAAATGTAATCAAACATGAAAAGTAAAACTGACCTTCGTTACTTTTTAAATGCTGATAATTAATTAATTATAAAAATAAATTTATTATTACAATCTTTCATTATTACAGCTGATGGCATTAATGCAGTATTAGAACTGTAAAAAGTGCATTTATTAACGCAACTCCAATAAAAAATGTGCACTGTTTAATTTAATTTTTACTTAATGAATTTCTATATTTAATAAATAAAACTAAAGTTTATATGTAACCAAAAAAATAATAATTTTGTCTAGAGGTAATAACATTAAAACAGATGACTCATAATTATCATCACACCGTTAACACACTGGTACCACACCACAGGTGACCTCTGACCCCGTGCGAGGATGGATGGAGCTGAACCAGGGATGGATGAAGGCAGGAGAAGGTCTCCACTCGATGAACCCGAGGAACCAGGAGGCGGAGCCGAGCAGCACAGTGGGAGTGTACCAGAGCCTCCAGCATCATCTCTCCACACCACGCCGGGGTCCAACCCCAGGGTAAACACAGCCCCATGTTTACACCGCATCACTTCCTGTTTCCTGTTTACACTTCTAGTGTTTATATAAAAGCTGTGCATAATTTGCTGCCTATGATGGACCTTCCTGCTGTTTCATGTCCAGTTTAAACATTAACGATGATGTGTTCACCTTATCTCCTCTCGTCCAGGCGGCACTGGCAGGCGGCGAGGGAGAGGGGAGAGCGCCACCCGGCCGAGATGGTGAAGATGATGAAGATGACGAAGATGAGCTGATCGTCTTGGATGCTGAGCACGTCTGTGACTTTGAATATTGAAAAAATTTGGCAACTTATTGTAATATTTACATATAGGATGTAAAGGAAAAAAGACTAGATAGATAGATAGATAGATAGATACTTTATTGATCCCGAAGAAAATCAATAAATAATCCCACAAGATAAATTATACTGTGGTTAAAGTAATACAGGATTAATTGCTATTGAATTTAAGCCAAGGTTTAGTAACGTATAACAAGTGCACGATTTTATTCCAGCTAAAATGAAGTTTATAATCAGATCTTTTCCCACAGCCTCTGATGAGGAGATTTCAGTCGGCTCTAAAGCAGCACCTGACCAGAGAGCTGGAGAACCTGGAACTGAAGCTGCGTGAGAAGGTTGGGCTCAGAGATTCCCTTTAATCCATTTTACTCCAGTTGCTTCCAGAACTATATCATATAAAAAAAAATTTTATTCTCATCTTAAGCTTGCACCCCTCTTTTAATCCTACGTGTTTTTTCGTGCAAAAAATTTATAAAAATCATGTGATCGTAGTGAGTCTCAGTCTTAGCTAAACACCTCTAAACTGTAACAGCATTCAGGGGGGTGTTAACACAAGGCCAAAAGTAATGGACATAAGAAGTGGTCTTAAAGAGGCTGTTCAATCTGGAAGGGTTTATAAAACCATTTGGAGTTCAATGTTTTACAGTGAGAAAGGTTATTCACGAGTGGAAAGCATTCGAGACGGCTGCCGATCTTCACAGGAGTGGACGTCCCAGCACATTCACCCCGAGGTCAGACCGTGCAATGCTCAGAAAAATACAAAACACCAACAGAGCTACATCTCAGACGCTACAGGCCTCACTGAGAGTGTTACATGTTAAAGTCCATGACAGCACAATTAGAAGAAGACTGAACTAGTATGGTTTGTTTGGGAGGGTTGGCAGGAGAAATCGCCTTCTGTCTGTAAAGAACATAAAAGCTTAATGCATCTGAACAAACCACAAGACTTCTGAAACATGGACAGATGAGACCAAAGTGGAGTTGGTTGACTTTAAAGGCCCGTGTCGTCTTATTTCACGAAAATCAAAACAGCATCTCAGCAGAAACACATGGCTTCAAGCACGGCTTTAACATATTATACTGTACTATACAACCTCATTGTATATGAGAGTATTCTAGAGACAAATATAGGCGTGTCTTTCCAACAGCTAAAGCTTGGTCGAAATTGGGTTAATCAACAGGACAATGAACTTCTGGCAGGACGATAAGAGAGCTGTGCGTAAGTAAATGTTTAAAAACCTCAATGAACTGAAGCGATGCTGGATAGAAGAATGGATGTGAAAGACTGATGAAGTCATAAAGGAAACCTCTACTTCGAGTTGTTGCTGATCTTATAGTTTCTTTATCGTATAGTTCCTACAGTGTAGGTTTATGAAATAAATGGATTTTTACCATGAGACATTTTCATGTTGTAGGTCACGGTAGTAGGCTGAAGGAGAAAGATGAAGAGAAACACAGAGAAGTGAGTAGGCAGAAGAGACCAGGAGAGACAGAGAAGTACACAGAGCAAAGGAATTAGGAAGTGAGAGAAGAGAAAGAAGTAGGAATGAACATAAGAGATGAAGATCAGGGTGAAACTGAATCAGAGCGAGGGACCGAAGCAGGTGTGATGGTGAGACAGGTGGAGACAGGGAGACAGATGGTCCTGCTGAAGCTCCAGTTGGACCTCATGGTATGAATTTATTCTCTGCTCATACACACAGTAACACACCGTTTCACTACGTAAAACTACATTTTAGATTTAATAGTAGATAATTATTAATCAACGCGTGAATGCTGCGATTGAAAATTCTTTAAGTTATCCCCCGCTGTAGCTTCAACCGATTTAACTGTTATTAGGAAATAAAAGTTGTATTTAAAGGTTAGTTGCTGCGGTTTAAAGAGAATAAATCCGACCCAGAGTCCTGTGTGTTTTGCACCAGGTGACGGAGGAACGGGTGGAGAACTCCAGGCGTGAGGAGCTCGGCGTCAGGCTCTACGGTGTCCAGCAGGACCTCGCCAGAGCGCAGGCCAGTCTGGAGTCTCAACATGCGAGCAGAGCTGAAGCCATCATCCAGAGGAGACAAGTGAAGGAACAGCTGGAGAACATCAGGAACCAGTACAACAGCGCAGTGGAACAGGCAGGCAAACAGCGCGCACAGGGTGAGGAGAATCTACTCTGCATATCTTATCACAGGTATCTCGTATAGAGAACATCAGACTGCATTTACTAGATATTATGTACATGTATGTATTTAACACAAAGACACACCTGTGAACCGAAAACCATTCCAGGTGACGGCCGATGAGAGAACGCCATGAGTGTGCCAAGCTGGCATCAAAGCTAAATGTAGCTACTTTGGGAAATATAAAACCTATTCTGCGTTGTGTGTGTGTGTGTGTGTGTGTGTTGGGGGCGGTGACAGTGTCACAGCTGCAGTCGGAGGCAGATGTTCTCGCACGGCGTCTGCGTTACATGGAGGAACTGGCCTCCGACCGGCGCTCAGACGTCTCCGCTATGAAGAACGCCAAGACCAAGGCGCAGGCGGAGAAACGACAAGCGGCTCAGCAGAAATACCAACAGGTCAGAGAGAGAGAGAGAGAGAGAGAGACGTTGACACTTTACTACAAGTCCTACTTTTATTTTAGTTCATATATTATTGTTTTATTATTCCTTTGTGTGTGTGTGTGTGTGTGTGTGTGTGTAGGACCTGTATGTGGAGCGTCTGACGAAGCAGGTGGAGAAGCTGACGGAGCAGATCTCTCTGTACGAGGTGCAGACGCGCACGCAGACGAGCCACAAACACGCCGCCCAAGACGCCTTAGCCGAGGTCTGAAACCTGCTCACTTAATTCAGTTAATACACACCTTCTGATATATTATCGTTTCCATAGTAACAAACAGACTGAACATTGTGTGTAGTTGTAGATAAATAAGAAGTTATGGATTTTATGTTTATGTTTTATAGACTTTACTCAACATTAATGTAACTACACTGCCAGGCGAGACAAACCCCGCCCCCGGATGATGTAATTAAGTGAATAGTTAAGAGGCTTCCATTAGATAATTACTGCAGTGATTAATATGTTTGAAGTTATTTAACCCTAACTGATGCAACGAGGAGATTCTCATTTCTTACACAACCAAGTCAGAAGACATATCCTGTGATTGTGGCAGAGATGTTACTCTGTTTCAGAAATTATTGTCCTGCATCAAGCAAAAAAAAAACAACTAAAGAGATTCCTGAGATTACTAACATTGGGTTAAGAACTAAAAAAAAAACATTATTAAAACCTGGAAGGATCGTCCTGACCCATCATCTCTTACGTTCAGGGAGGAAATGTGGTCGAGAAACCTGAAAGAGCGTGATGTGAGATCTCTGAAGAAAATCAAATCATTTTTAAATAAAAACAACAACAGTAGAACTCACGGCTATGTTTAAAAGTGAAAGTAAGAGCATTTCGGCATCTACAGTACGATGCGAAGAGATCTCAAGGGATTGGGACTAAACAGCTGTGTAGACTTAAGAGAGTCACCTATCAGTGGAGCTAATCAGAAACAAAAGGCTTCAGTTTTAGAGCTAGGGATCATAAAGACTAGACTTTGGAGTGATGGATAAAGGTCATGTGACCCGATAAGTCTAGACTGACCCTATTCCAGAGTGATGGGCGTGTCAGGGTGAGGAGGGAAGGACATGAAGCGATGCTCCCATCATGCATAGTGTCCACTGTACAAGCCTCTGGAGACAGTGTTATGATCTGGGGTTAATCAGTTACTCAGGTCTAGACTCAGTAACATTATGGGGCAATAAAATGAAGTCAGCTGATGACCAGAATGTACTGAACCACCAGGTTATCACATCTATGGAGGGTTTCTTCTCTGGTGTTAGAGAAATAAAACACATGTGGTGGTATAAGATAAAAAAAAAGTGTGTGTGTGTTTCACAGGCTCAGCTGGAGTTAGACTCCATGATAGTGGAGAGGAAGCAGCTGCTTCAACAGTGGAACAGCATCGTGATGGGGATGAGGAAGAGAGACGAGGCGTACACTACACTCCAGGAGGCGCTGAGGTGTGTGTGTGTGTGTGTGTGTGTGTGTGATAGAAGTCTTGTAGCATTAAACTTGATTCCTGATTGGTTGCCCACATGCTGCCTCCGCTCCAGATCGGCCTATGACCAGGTGCGTGCTCTGGACACGGAGGTGGAGGGATGCAGGCGCTCCATCACACGGGAGCAGGAGCGGAACGAGGCGCTGACGCTGCTGGTGAACCGAGCCGAGCGCGACGGCGCCACCTACAGAAAGCTCCTGGCACAGATAAATGCACAGCAGGAGGCGCTGCAGAGTGCCTACACCACACACACACGCACGCTTCAGGAGACTGAAAAGAGTTTGAACAGAGTGACCTCGGTGAGACACACACACACACACACACACACACACACACACACACTGCAGGAGACAATCTTGCACAAACTCTAACAGTCTGTCTGTTTGTTTGTGTGTGTGTGTGTGTGTGTGTGTAGGATTGCAACGTGCATCAGTCAGAGCTCAGTGTCCTGAGGAAGCAGATTGAGAAGGAGTCGAGTGTGCGATTAGAGCTGGAGGAGAAGATCATGAAGAAGATGCAGGAGCAGCTCATACACAACAACGCTGCCAAACACACACACTATCTCAGCACCAAGATCACAGCTCAGCTCAGAGAGAAGGTACACACACACACGCACGCACACATGCACAAAAACACACACAATACATAAGACATTTTTAACCTGTGTGTTTATGTGTGTGTGTGTTTGTGTTTCAGGACGTCCGGCTTTCGAAGGTGGAGAACGAGGTGGCTGCACTGGCGCTGGAGGTCAGTGAGGTGGCGCTGCGTTTCGAGGCTCTCTCTCGCCTGCAGACGGAGCTGCAACAGGAAGTGACGAAGCGGAACCAGCTGGTCTCGGCCAATGAGGCGGCGGTGGATAAACTCCTCCTCACCGTCGAGCAGAAACAGAGCGCCATCCACATGTGTAATAAGAAGATCGAGCAGATCAGAGCGAACACGGGGGTGAGACCCACACACAGGCCACGCCTCCTACACTGAGACCCACACACAGGCCACGCCTTCCATACTGAGACCCACACACAGGCCACGCCTTCTACACTGAGACCCACACACAGGCCACGCCTCCTGCACTGAGACCCACACACAGGCCACGCCTCCCACACTGAGACCCACACACAGGCCACGCCTCCCACACTGAGACCCACACACAGGCCACGCCTCCTACACTGAGACCCACACACAGGCCACGCCTCCTACACTAAGACTCACACAGGCCACGCCTCCTACACTGAGACCCACACACAGGCCACGCCTCCCACACTGAGACCCACACACAGGCCACGCCTCCCACACTGAGACCCACACACAGGCCACGCCTCCCACACTGTGACCCCCCACACAGGCCACGCCTCCCACACTGTGACCCCCCACACAGGCCACGCCTCCTACACTGTGACCCACACACAGGCCACGCCTCCTACACTGAGACCCACACACGGGCCACGCCTCCTGCACTGAGACCCACACACAGGCCACGCCTCCTACACTGTGACCCCACACACAGGCCACGCCTCCTACACTGTGACCCCCCACACAGGCCACGCCTCCTACACTGAGACCCACACACAGGCCACGCCTCCTACACTGAGACCCCCCACACAGGCCACGCCTCCTACACTGAGACCCACACACAGGCCACGCCTCTTACACTGAGACCCACACACAGGCCACGCCTACCATACTAAGTCCCACACACAGGCCACGCCTCCTACACTGAGACCCACACACAGGCCACGCCTCCTACACTGAGACCCACACACAGGCCACGCCTCCTTTATTGAGACCCACACACAGGCCACGCCTCCTACACTGAGACCCACACACAGGCCACGCCTCCTACACTGAGACCCACATACAAATACACAGAAGCCACAACCCCTTTTTATATTTTTTCCTATTTTAACAGTTTTGTTCACTTCTTTGGGTCTTCGAGTATTTAGTATTGTGTGTGTGTGTGTGTGTGTGTGTATGTGTGTGAGCAGCATGAAGACCTGGGTCCTCTGGAGCTCGAGGTGAGGTCTCTGAATAAACAGCTGGAGGAGCTCGGATTCGAGATGAAGGAGCAGCAGCATTTCTGGCTCTGGCAGCAGGGGGAGCTAGTGAGACTGAATCAAGAGAAACAAGCACAGAGCGACGCAACACTAACGCTTAACACACAGTTCACCATCCTGGAGCAGAGGAACCTCCGCAAAAAGAGTAAGCAACACACACACACACACATACACAGAGCATGAGATGAAACTCAACCTGATCAGCTGCAGATTTTTAGCAACTTTTAGATACATACGTACAGTATATATGTGTGTGTGTGTGTGTGTGTGTGTGTGTGTGTAGGGGAGATGGAGCAGGAGGAGCGTGCTCTGGTCGAGATGGAGAGACACACCAAAGTTTTGAGGTTGGACATGCAGAAGCTGAACTCACTCCTGAACCAAAATAAACATCTGGGACAGGAACTGGAGCAGAACAATATCCTGATGGAGAACAGCTTCATACACACACTCAAGGTCCTGCTACACACACACGCACTACAGGAAATGTATATATACAGTGAAACCTCGGATTGTGAGTAATGCGGTTTGCCAGTGTTCCGCAAGACGAGCAAAGATTTTTAATAAATTTAGATTTGGAAAACGAGCAAGTCTTGGTTTACGAGCACCGGGTATAATGTTTTACGCATGATCACAACTGAGCCAACGTTTTTTCTCTCTCTCTTTTGTGCTGCGGAATTGTGGGTAATGGTCCCCCCTACTGGGTCTTAGTGCGCGTCTCTTACTGGTATAATCAACATCCGTGCACGTGTGTACTGTTTACTATAACACTGTGACCATGTGTGTGTGAAAAACATATTTTATTTTGTTTCTCAAGTCTCATTAGAGAGGTTAAAGATCCATGTTCACCTTCTCTGTATCAGGCTGTCGTTATGTGTCTGCACGCGTAATTTGACACCATGCCCCTTCACACACACACACACACACCTTCTCGCCTTTAACTTTTTAAGTTAAAGTGCAGGTTAATTTGTTTTACTTTTACTTTATATTTTTTTATTATTTATTTTTATGTTTTTATTTTTTTGGGCTGTGGAACCAATAATTTGATTTGCTTTGATTTATGAGTGTTTTGGAATACGAGCCTTAATCTCGTAATCCAAGGTTCCACTGTGTATATATATATGACTTGTGTCCGTGCACAACTCTATTCTGGAGATTTTTGAACACTGGCTCAACCTACTGTATAGTTGATTGTTTGCTTTAGTTGCACCTCCAGGGACTGAAATGCATTTATTTTTTCCTATCTTTGGTTTTATATCTTTCACTCAGATGTTTAAAGTTGCACTGAGTAAATACAGCTGCATAAAACTAAAACTGTGTCTCTTCATTTCAGGCTGCAA
The DNA here is from genome assembly GCF_024256425.1 of Clarias gariepinus. Taxonomy (NCBI): domain Eukaryota; kingdom Metazoa; phylum Chordata; class Actinopteri; order Siluriformes; family Clariidae; genus Clarias; species Clarias gariepinus. The sequence goes on from NC_071105.1 coordinate 39,604,654, forward strand.
AGCAACAAAATATGATTATTTTGAAGAGATGATTCTTTTTTAAACCCACTGTTTATGTTTATATATATATATATATATACAGTATGTGTGTGTGTATGTGTGTGTGTGTGTGTGTGTAGGATGCAGAGAGAGAGTCTGTAGAGATGCAGCTGCGCCTTGAGAAGCTTCAGGAGGAAAAAGAGCGATTAATGAACAGCCTGGTAGAAGCAGAGTGAGTACACACACATTAAAATCAAAATACTACATACACTAATGTGTAACGCTAATCCTGTAGGCTTAACAAACATGCATTTTGTGTGTGTGTGTGTGTGTGTGTGTGTGTGTGTGTGTAGGCGACAGATTATGCTGTGGGAGAGAAAAGTTCAGTTGGCCCTTGAGACTCGCTCAGCTGTGGATTCTGAAGTTGGAAAGGGGGAGATAGACACCATGAAAACTGAGGTCCATCGCATGGAGGTGTGTGTGTGTGTGTGTGTGTGTGTGTGTGAGAGAGAGAGAGAGAGAGAGAAACATTGTGTATACAAATTTGTGTTTGTGTGTTAATTCTGGGCTGTGCGTGTATATGTGTATTTTTACACTGTGTGTGTGTGTGTGTGTGTGTTTGAGTGTAGTGGTTTATTGTTTGATGTGTTAGTGAATTATTAGTACTGTATATGTTGTGGGTCATGTGTTTATGTGTGAAAGTGTATATTTGTGTTATCATTTCTGTATTACTGTTTTAATATGTGTGTGTGTCTGTGCATGTGTGTGTGTGTGTGTGTGTGTGTGTCAGAGGCATTACAGCCAGCTGATGAAGCAGCAGGAGAGGATGCTGAGGGAGATGGAAGCGGCGGTCGCGCGGCGTGAAAACATCATGACACGCGGCGAGGCTCAGACACGCAGCAGCCGCAAGCAGGTCACACACACCGAGCTCCGGAGCACACTGCAGCACCTGCGCCGCAACATCCTCCAGACGCAAAAGGCATGTGTGTGTGTGTGTGTGTGTGTGTGTATGCGCAGTTACTTGTGTACATATATACGCTGCCTGGTCAAAAAAAAAAAAAGTTGCACACTTTAATATTATATTGTTCCGCCTTTTGCTTTTATTCCGGCCGTGGCATCGTTTCGATAAGCTAATGCAATAAATACGGCGTGTGCCATCAGGGAAGAAGAAAACCTCCGTAGATGTGATCCTCTGGTGGTTCAGTACATTCAGGTGGTCAGCTGACTTCATTTTATTGCCCCATAACGTTACTGAGTCTAGACCTGAGTAACTGATCAACCCCAGATCATAACACTGTCTCCAGAGGCTTGTACAGTGGACACTATGCATGATGGGAGCATCGCTTCATGTCCTTCCCTCCTCACCCTGACACGCCCATCACTCTGGAATAGGCTCAGTCTGGGTCACATGACCCTTTTCCTCCGCTCCAGTCTTTATGATCCCCAGCTCTCAAACTGAAGCCTTTTTTCTGATGAGTCTATTTATATTCATACAGTATGACGGACGTATTGAGTGAGATATGTAGTGTGTAGAATAAAAATAATATCACAGAATTTTCTGTTCAAGGTTCTAACAATAGACTGTGTGTGTGTGTGTGTGTGTGTGTGTGTGTGTGTGTGTGTGTAGCGAGCAGAGGAATGTAATGGTGTGATAAACCAGCTGCAGCAGGACCAAAGTTCTCTCACTGAGAGTCTGAGAGAGAAGCAGCTGCAGATCAATGACCTCCAAAAGATTAGCTCCGCCCACAATGATGACCTCAGCAACATGCAAGAGACCAGAGAAAAAGTATGTATTTGAACACACACAAGCGCGCGCACACACACAAGCTAGGATATTATTCATAACAAACTCTCATGACTAATGCTCAGTGAAGCCCCGCCCACTGTGGATTATTTACATACGATGTCTGGAACTTTAACACAACATTTTGAACAAAATAAAATATCACCTAGAACCCAGATAAACGTTCTGTTCTCAGTGCTAGAACTTGATCAGTAGCTCCATTTCTTCTGCTCGACGCCGGTCGAGTGTTCTCCTGCTGTGAAGTGAGTGTTCTGCTGTTCTTGAAGAGTTCTCCTGTAGAACCCATCCTGAATGTTCTGCTGTTCTTCATTGTAGAACCTGCTTCAGCTGTTGGCTCTGCAGGCTCGGGTGAAGCAGCTGCAGGCAGTAAAGGAGGATCGTTACAAAGCCACGGCGAGCGAAGAAGACGCGCTGAGCCTCATCACACAGACACAGCAAGAACAGCTGCGCTTGGTGAGACACGGAACGCTCTAGAACATCTGGAACGTCTGATGATCCTGAACAACTAATAATCGAACATTTAGGAGTATCTAATATTCTAGGCCTACAATATCTAGAACATTCAACATTGCTGGCTTCAAGACACTTAAATGTATAACATGTTCTAGAACATCCATCGTACTGTAAAATATCTAGAATTCTACAGTAGAACATAAAATAATCTAGAAATATTGAGCATTATGGAAACTCTAAAATTACACTGTATAACCTCAAAACTCTATGACCTAAACATTTCTAAACAGCTAAGATAAAAGACATAGCTAGAAGCATTCTAGAGCATCCAACATTCTAGAATAATATGTAACACAGATTGTGTGACGTTTGTTGGCTGGGACTTTATTGTAGAACACTACATTATTACAGTATATACTAAATTATTATATTTTGGATCCTTGAAAATACATGACCATCTAGAACATCCAGCTTACTGTGAAATATCTACCATTCCAGAACATCAGCATTCTAGATAATTAGAATTATTAGAATTAAATACATTCAGTATTTAAAAGTAATGAGTGTTCAAGAACATCTAAAATTCTAAAATATTAAGTTTCTTGAACAGCCAACATTCTGCAGCATCTAAATTTCTAGAATGATCAGAAATTTCTAGAAACATCTAACGTTCTAGAGCGTCCATCTTACTTTGAAACATCTACCCGATACCATGCAACATGTGTGTGATTCTAAAACATTCAACATATTCTATCATTTTTTTAGCATTTTAGAACACCTATAATTCTAAAACATTTGAAGTAGCATTCTAGAATGTTCTCAGCTATAAATAACCCGGGATTCACTGGTAAATTTATGTTCAGTTTGGACAGGATTCTTAGTACAGGACGTGTAAAATATATTTAAGCAAAAAAATATTGAACGTTTCAGAACATCCATCTTACATTAAACTATCATGTAGCATGCAGTGATGCTGTGATTCTAGAACATCCAACATACTATAAAAAGAATGATGTGTGTGTGTGTGTGTGTGTGTCACAGGTCAGTGAGGTTCTACAGCGGGTTCTCCAGGACGTCCCGCAGCACAAATCTCTGCTCTCGCGGATCAGCCTCCTCCTCTCTGCACACACACATTCCAGTCCAGAGACAAAGTGATGCTCGGCTCTAGAGCTTGTTACACTCATGGGTTCTGTGTGTGAGTACAGCAGCAGGAGGGCGTGTCCTGGTTCTCACCGAGCTTTAATGAAAGTGAACTTCTTTCCTGAAGTAGGCTTGTTCATGTCTCACCACCGTGTAACACAGACAGAACCCACACCACCCCGGGGAGTTCTCCATGCACCAGCTGACGTCTAGCCTTCAAAGATCTCACGCGGAACCCGTATTACTCCAGAAACTCCAAAAACAGTAGTGTCTATGTTCTCACAAAGACACGCTGGATCGAAGTTCTAGAAGTTCTAGAAGAGAAACAAAGCAACTGTGTGTTGTAATATCATCATGTCTTTCATTTAATTATGTATTCTACAGCTCAGTGCAATAATTAGTGCCCCCTCCAGGACTCCAAAATTAAGACGTTTGTGTTGAATGAAATTTTTTTTTTGGAGGGGGGAGATTAATTGTAAAACAGAGGAATCATAACTTTTGCATGATCTGTATTATTACATTACTGTTTTGATTATTGATACAATCCTTATTTCTATTTACACTTTGCACCACCCAAGTGTCTTATACTTTTATTTCTTGTTTTTCCCAATGAAAATATTTTTACTATTAAACTAAATCATGCTTCTTGGTTCTTCACATCCGCTTTCTTTTAGAAAATCTGCAGCAGTTAAATCCAAAAATAGAGTCACACCCACTATCAATTTTATTACAATTTAACAGATTGTTTTTATTTATTTGTTTTAAATTAACACACAGTAGGTTCACCAATTATATATCACACATTAATCATCTATTTAAAACTCTTCAAAAAAATGGGCTGTTGTCTTAGTTGGTCATTATTTTATTTTTTTTCAATGACAATTCTACTTTAGCTCCTTTCAACTCATTGACCTGCAAACTTTTTAAAAGTGAAACTCTAGAGAGAAACAAAAAATAGTTTGGGAAACGATGCTCTAAAATGTTGTGTATTTTAAAATCTCAAAAGTTCCAGATTATGTGATGTTCTAGAAAGCTCGATATTTTAAAGTCCAGTAAGCTGAATGTTCTAGAATGTTGGATGCTCCATAATGTCAATCAATGTTAAGTAAATAAATACAACAAAAACACAGAAAGCTGTGGAAATTTGACGAATTTAATTTTGTAATTGATTGAATAACTAGCATACGTTATTTAGGACAAAAGGACAAACCCACACAATGGGGGACAGAGCTCTTTGTGTTAACAGACTCATGCAACGGATGCACTGTGATACACCCTGTTCCAGTGAGAGACTCCAAAAATACACGGGTGGAGTTGATTGATCCGATGAGCTCATCCAGTGAACACAGGAGGGCGAGTCGTGGGTACCGCACCCTGTTCCTTCACTTCCCAGAAGTCGAGATGAAGGGGCGACACCAAGTTCTTTCTGTCATTGGATAGATCGTTACACTGGGTTACTAACTAGGAATGTTTTTTTATTCATATTCATATTCTTTTTCATGGTAGTTGTGTGAAAGGGGAAATAAGTAATCTCCTTCACCACGAAAATAATTATCATGATTCTATTATCAGGATAATAATCTAAACCACAGGAAGAGGAGGCAAGTGCCTCAATGACTGCTAATTTAAAAGATTTAGAAAGCAGTAAGTACTGAGTAAAGAGATACTGTTTTTAACAGGAATCTTGTTATTTCTGGGTTTATCTGTTCGAATAATCCTGCATGTTTATAGTGTATAGTAGATGCTATAGTGTATAGCATCTACTATACACTATAATTATTTTGCTTAAGAGATTAGTGACATGACTTCAGTCTCTTGAAGGGGAGTCAAATATTATACACTAGCGTTAGTATGCATCATTGGCGGTTAAATAGTTAAAAGGTTAAAGTTAAAAATAATCTCCTGATCTTTAATGTAATTAGTGATATTATTATTATTATTGTTATTATTATTATTATTGTTATTATTAGTAGTAGTAGTATTAGTATTTGAGGTTGAAGCCCATGTACATGTCTGTGTGTCTCTCTGTACAGCAGAACTCTCTGTCTAACTTATTAATACAAAGAAATCACATTCTGTAAAGTTGGGTTGTTTGTGTAATTGTTGGCCAAATAAACAACAAAATGGTGACAAAATTGTCTTGGTGTTTTTTTCCTTTCAAGGTCTCTTCTGTTGTCGTCTCAGGGAGTGTTTCCTTTAGCACCGTCTCCCCGACTTGCTCATCAAGAACTAACTGATCATTATAATGTGTACTGTTCATATTAGCTCTGATTTTTACAAATTATTTTCATATTTTTAATTGTGTACAACTGAGTGACATGTTAGCAATTATAAGGTAAATTTCTAAATAAATAAAGTTATCCAGCGCTCTTCGTTTAATAATCTCTGACACAGGAATATATTTCCTAATAAAATGCTTTTTTTGTGTAACAGTAGCACCAATGACAAAATGACAAAAAAAATCTTTAGATGAAAGCTTTAGAGTTCCACTTCCATGTAAATTTTTATAGTGACTAGACATTTCACTGAACTTGGCCCTTTAAAAAATGCTGCAATTAAATACTCAAATATATTCTATATTCTACTGTAATGTAAGTAATTCTATATTATATATTCTACTGTATACAGGTAATGTATGTGTTGTGTTCTATGATTTTGGCATTAGCAAAACACTAACTGCTCAGCACTTTGCACTATTTCTGTAGAATGACCCAGATATGGTTTTATAGAAACTGGATGGAGTTTAAACTGGTAGAGAAATATTATTAATAATATATATTATAATTGTCTTTTACTAAATATATAGAGGAGGCAGTCAACAATATTATCAGTGACATGTTATCAATAATCAATAATAATAATGTATAAACAAATCCAATTAGAATAAATCAATATTTAAGAATGTATTGTCACGCACAGATAAATAGGTATAAGTAAGTAAAAATAGGTGTGTGTGTGTGTGTGTGTGTGTGTATTTGCGCAGTACACATTCATTACCAGCGATTTGAAACGTCTCATTTATCTTCAAAACTACACAGAGCGAGAAGGCGTTTGATTGTTACTGAACAAGTCCGTTAAAACACATCAAAGGCACAGAGAGCCGTTACGCGTGATTTGAATCGGCGCGCGCAGTGCGCGTGAGCGGGGGAGGGAAATTCCCGGGGGAAAAAACAAACCAAAACAAACAAACAAAAAAACTTAATAACGAATTAACGGCCGCCAGCGCGTGTGGGTCACTCGGGCGGGTAACCAGGAGTAACAGGAGCTCCGCTTAAAACCCCGCGCTTCGGAAAACCTGAGTGACGTCACATAGGGTTTATTTAGTTTGTTTTGATACAGTGTAATGTCACAAATGAAATGTCACAATCATGAGGTTGCAGGGATGTATTGTGTGTGTGGGGGGGTAGGAGGGTGGGAGGGTAGCAGTGCCATTGGACTCAGTATTAAGAGGGAGAAGGTTGAACCAGAGATGGATGAAGCCAGGAGAATGCTTCCACCTGATGAACAGGAGCCTGAGAAACCAGGAGATGGTGCAGATGTTCCCTCTGATCTCAGGCCGTCTCAACAGGTGACCAACAGCCACTAATTATATACAATACATTATCACAGTGTTTCAAGAGTGACAGAGCGAGGGTGCGTTCAACTTCTCTCTATACACTGATCAGCCATAACATTATGACCAGTAGGTCCCTCCTTTGCCACCATGAGAGTGATGCACTGTGTGTTCTCACACCTTTACACGTCCAGCATTAACCCTTTCATCAGTTTAATCCGCAGTATAGCTTTTCCATTGGATCGAACTACACGGGCCAGCCTTCGCTCCCCATGTGCATCAGTTCACTGATGGGTGAGCCCTGGCCACCCATCACCCTGTCACCAGTTCAATGGTTTTTCTTCCTTGGATCACTTTTGGTATGTCCTGACCACTGTAGACCAGGAACATCTCTCAAGTGCTGCAGTTTTGGATTTGCTCTGACCCAGTCCTCTAGCCGTTACGATTTGGCCCTTGTTAAAGTCACTCAAATCCTTACACTTGGCCATTTTCCTTTTCCTTTTTTTTTGTTGTTGTTGCTTTTAACCCATCTTCATTAAACAGGATATTGAAAATGCACCTAGTGTGAGAAGTGTTCAGGACATACCAAAAGTGCCTATACATGTGCTTGTAAGAAATCCTTGCCAATGTTATCACGGAGGCTTCAGATTTAATATATACTATATACAGTATAGACTCTATATATAGGCTTAAAATCTGTATATTTGTGTTTTCATATATATCAGGTAGAATGAAAATTATGATTACTTGTAAAAAGATTAGATTTTACCATTACTGGAATATGGGAATGATGTCACACAAATGTAGAACTCTGACAATTAGCATATTATTACTTTTTTGGTTGTAGAAACAACTGAAAACAATAATAAAACATATGATCATGTGTATCTATGCTATTTCTTTGCCAATATGACTTTGCTTAACAAAAATTTTGCTCAGTCATAATTGTATAGTTGGTTAAAATGAACTAAAATTCAGTTCATAGTATTGGCTTTTCTTGTGCTTAAAAAAGGATACGTCACTTTATACTGCACAATCCTGAGCCCTGTATACTGTATGTTTATTAAAAAACAACAAATGGCTGCTGCACCTGATGGACTTCGCTGCAGTTTCATGACCAGTTTACATATTAATGATGATGAATCATGATCTCCTCCCATTCAGGCGGCGCTGGCAGACAATGAAGGAGAGGAAAGAGCGACACCTAGACAAGACAATGAAGATTCTGAAGATGATGAACATGAGCTGCCCATTTTGGATCCTGAGCACGTCTGTGACCTTAAAGAATTTGAATTTGAAACATGATTTACACTTATTGTAATATTTACAATGAAAGATTGTGACGTTTATACTAAAAAATTTTATTAAGTTTATAATCAGATCTTTTCCCACAGCCTCTGATGAGGAGATTTCAGTCAGCTCTAAAGCAGCACCTGACCAGACAGCTGGAGAACCTGGAACTGCAGCTGCGTGAGAAGGTTTGGCAAAAAAAAACCTCTTTAACACGTTTAAATATTTGTAAATCTATTTTACTCCAGTTTTCTTCCAGAACTAAATTCCATCCAATCCTCAGTCTCCTGAGAGCTACTGTTTGTGTTTCCCAAAGTGTGGCCTCTAGTGGACCACACAGGTACTGCAGGCGGGTGGGGGGAGACCATTGACAATAATTTAATAAAAAGTTTTGAATTCTCAAGTTTTTTTTATTAAGTTTGAAATTACCATATAATAATTATAATTTCTTTTTTACATGTACATTTTTAATAAAATGAGATTTCAATTCTGACTTTGTATTTTATATGTGGATCAGAGTTGTGATTAAAGATCTGGGTCGCAGAAGTTTTTCAGATCTCAGATTGGGTCTTTAGTTTGGCAATGTGTGCTCTAAAGTGTTTTGGTAAAAAAAAAAAAAACCTTGTCCTAATACTACTTACCAAGTAAACCTTGGTTATCTATTAAAATAATTAACTTTTACACACAACTCTGTAACTTCTTATATCTGATTGGTCAATAAATGACAGATAAATGAGAACAGGAACTAGCTTGTAGCTTTAACCGCATTAAACATATAATGTGTTGTTTGATGAAATAAAAGTTGTATTTAAAGGTAAGTTGCTGCGGTTTAAGAAGAATAAATCCGACCCAGAGTCCTGTCCGTTCTGCACCAGGTGACGGAGGAACGGGAGGAGAACTCCAGGCGTGAGGAGCTCGGCGTCAGGCTCTACGGCGTCCAGCAGGACCTCGCCAGAGCGCAGGCCAGTCTGGAGTCTCAACATGCGTGCAGAGCTGAAGCCATCATCCAGAGGAGACAAGTGAAGGAACAGCTGGAGAACATCAGGAACCAGTACAACAGCGCAGTGGAAGAGCAAGGCAAACAGCGCGCACAGGGTGAGAAAACACACACACACACACACACACACACTGTTAAAGTTAAAAATGAAAGTGTAAAATTAATGTCACTCAATTTAAGCTACTTTTTCATACATTCAAATTTAAGTCAAAAGTCCAATGGGTTTCCCTGCAAGCTACAGTGCTCTTAAAATTAGGTTCAGGTTTACTTTTATATTTATTGAGTCAGGAATTTGAAGCAATGCAGTTTTGCATGCGCAGATGTTTTATGTAGAGTAGATCCGTTCACAGATATCTCATGTAGAGTAGATCCAACTAATTCTCATACAGAGTAGATCCTATGCCTATGCCTGAAACATGGACACTGAGAAAGAAGGACATTGCAAAATGAAATGAAATGCCATAGAAATTCCCTTTCAAAGGCTACACTCGATGCTGCGTGAAAACGCTATGGGAACATCTTTTCGTGTTGCCGGTTGTGAAGCATGTGTGTATCAAACACGCCAAATTTTGGCTTATATAACCTCGGTCAGGTGACGTCGTCTGATGAGACGCACCTGCAGGTTATAAATAGGAGTAAACCGGAAACATTCCTTAGATTTTTTGTCTTTATGACCGCATTGTGAGCGTGTGTCACAAACAAAGCAAATAAAAATGAAAGAACAAAGTGTTAACTCACCGATATAATGGCGGAGTTTAAAACTAGATGTGTCCCTCCGTGTAAGAATTTTCTTGCGGAGGGCGATCTCCACACTTTTTTGCTTTGAGTGTTTGGGGGAAAGTCATGCTCTCCAAGGGCTTGAGGGAGGCTGTGAACACTGTGATCTTCTTTCCATGAAGGTGCTTCGCACGCGCCTCGCGTTCTTTAGAGAGCCACGAGCCGCGCTGCATTCCTGGGGATCACAAGCCGATCTGGCCAAGGCGCGAGAGACGGAGTCACCCCTCCTTTCTCTCGCCCTCTCTTCCGATCGCGAAGTCTCTCCTTCCACTTCACAAGCGCACTCCGGTGCTTCTCGTGAGTGTGTAGAAGAGGCTTGCTCTCTTGCTTCTGTGGAAATGGAAGTAGCTACCTTAGAATGCTCCTCTAAGGAAGATAGAGAGTATGAGGAGCTGCTTGAAGTCATAACGCGTGCAGTCGGACGGCTGCACATTGATTGGCCACAAACGCTTAAAATTAGATGACAGATTTCTGTCGGGTGGCCAGGAGATGGAACCACAACGTCGCTCTCTCCCCTATTTTGACGACCTCCACAACGAATTAACTCGTTCATGGAGCAAGCCTTATTCATCCCGTATTTTTGTTCCATCAACTTCGTTTTATGCGAATATTGTTAATGCAAAAGCACGTGGTTACATGGTGATGCCTCAGATAGAAGCGACGCTCGCGGGCTATCTCTCTCCTGGGACATCATACACATTAAAGAAGCCAACACTTCCCTCCAAGCCGTGTAGAACTTCTTTTACCCTGGTAGGGAAGGCGTTTCAAGCAGCAGGTCAAGCCGGCGCTTCTTTGCACACCATGGCGATCTTGCAGGCGTATCAGGCCGACCTGCTAAAGGATTTGAGCACGAGCAGCACTGTGAATGAGTTAGCCTTCACAAAATTACGCCGGGCGACTGACTTGTCCCTTCGTGCGACCAAACAGACAGCCCGTGCGATCGGCCGTTCCATGGCTGCCCTGGTGTCCGCAAAAAGGCACCTATGGTTAAATTTGACGGGCATCAAGGATAAGGATCGAACATTCCTCCTTGATGCCCCCGTCTCACCTTCCGGCCTGTTCGGCGAAGCTGTAAATTCCGTTGCCTCAGGTTTCGGGAAGCTAGGCTTTATGAACAGGCTTTTGGGAAATTTCTCCCACGTCGTGCTCAAGAGTCGAGACTGTCGGCCACCCAGTCTCGATCAGATCTGATTCTCGCCAGACGGGAGGCGCAGAAAGAAAGCGTCAGCAGCCGGGCACCCCCTCGTAAAGACAGGGGTACGGCTCGCCGCCCCTCACAGGCTGCCTCAAAGAGGTCAAATTGCCGCACTGTCTTCTTTTCAAAGAAGTCGTCCTGAAGCTTATGTGCCCAGGACCATGGGGGAGGACCCCCCGGGGAGGGGCGCGTAACACCCTTTCACATAGGAAGCCGCCCTCCCTGGCACCCCCAGGGGGTCGGTGCTCAGTTTCCGCCGCCTTTGGTGTTTCGGATAACACCAGCCTTCAACAGTACGTTAGTCCTTCGGTCTTATCCTGCTGTAATCCAGGATGCCGAACCACTAACACCCCCCTGTGTAGCCGAAGTGCTAAAACTTGTGCTTCTTTCGGAGAAGCTGGCAGCGTGGAAGCCACTGCCAAACATATCTCCCTGGGGGTTAAAGACTGTAGAAAAGGGCAACAGGATTCAGTTTGCACATCGCCCTCCGCATTTCAACAGCGTGGTTACCACCTCCGTGATACCGAAAAGGGCGCATCTGTTGACTCTCGAACTGCAGGCATTGCTGGAAAAAGGGGCAATAGAACAGGTTCTCCTTCCAGACATAGAGTCAGGCTACTACAGTCGTTATTTCCTGACTCCCAAGAAAGACGGGGGGCTGCGTCCAATCCTAGATCTTTGCGGACTGAACCGCTATCTTAAAAAGTACAGATTCAAGATGTTGACTGTCAAAAGTATTGTTTCACAAATTCAACCAAGGGATTGGTTTGTGACAATAGATCTGAAGGATGCATATTTTTACATAGAAATTTTGCCACAACACAGGAAGTTCCTCAGGTTCGCTTTCGGGGGAAAAGCCTACCAATATCGGCTCCTTCCATTTGGTCTAGCTCTATCACCCCGCACATACACAAAGTGCATGGATGCAGTCCTGGCTCCCTTGCGACTCCAGGACATCTGTATTTTAAATTACATAGACGACTGGCTCATTCTGGCCCAGTCTCAGGAGCTAGCGCTTCGACATCGGGATGTCGTCCTAGCTCATCTTCATTCATTAGAATTGAGACTTAATGCCGCAAAAAGCATTCTCTTTCCAGCTCAGAGGACAACATACTTGGATGTTATTTGGGATTCGATCGTTATGCGGACACAGATGTCTCTTGCTCGTATCGAATCCATTCTCAATGCCCTGAAGGAAATCAGGCTAGACCGGAGAGTGACTGTACATCACTTTCAAAAATGTTTAGGCCTCATGGCAGCTGCATCCACGGTGATACCTTTGGGCCTTCTGCACATGAAAGCTTTTCAGTTGTGGCTAAGAGCCAGGGGACTTCTTTCAAGGGCCAATCCCCGAAGGCAAATAAGGGTTACGCGCAGAGGACTTCGTACCCTTTCTACGTAGTTCAGACCCCGGTTCCTGACCCACTTTAGGCCCATCTTGTCGTCGCAAGATGCTAACGACAGATGCTTCCCTCACTGGCTGGGGTGCGGTCTTGGATGGCCGTCCAGCCCAAAGGAAGCTGGAGAGGCCATCTTCTCGCATGGCACATCAATTGCCTCGAAATGATGGCTCTATTTTTGGCCCTACAGCATTTCCTTCAGCAGTTGAGAGGCTACCATGTTCTAGTGCGGGTGGACAACACATCGGTAGTCTCCTACATAAATCGCCAGGGCGGACTGCGCTCGCGCCGCTTGAACAAGCCAGCGCACCAGGTTCTGCTTTGGGCACAGGACAAGTTCTTGTCCCTTAGGGCGATTTACATTCCAGGGCACATGAATGTGGGAGCAGACTTATTGTCCAGACAAGCTGTGACACACGGGGAATGGAAGCTCCATCCCGAAGTAGTCAGTCAGATCTGGAAAAAATTCTTTACAGCAGAGGTGGATCTCTTTGCCTCCCAAGAGACAGCACAATGACCCCTCTACTACTCTCTGACTCATCCAGCTCCCCTGAGTCTGGACGCCATGGCCCATACGTGGCCCAAATTACGCCTTTACGCGTTTCCTCCGATAGCTCTTCTCCCGGCAGTCCTGGCGAGGGTCTGTCAACAGCGTTTGCGCCTCTTATTGATAGCGCCCTGCTGTACGACCAGCGTGTGGTTCTCCGACCTAATATCTCTCCTTGACGGCTCACCATGGGTGATTCCAGTGAGGAGGGATCTTCTGTCTCAGGTGCAGGGGACAATATTTCATCCCTAGCCCGAGCTTTGAAACCTTCACGTTTGGCCCCTGAACGGGACCAACTAAGTCAAGCTGGTCTTTCAGCCAGCGTTATTGACACTATTTTAAATGCTAGGGCTCCCTCCACTAGGAAAGCCTATGCCCTCAAATGGAATGTATTTGGAAGTTGGTGCATGACGAAGCAGGTGGACCCAGTTCACTGCCGAATTGCTTCAGTACTGGAGTTCCTGCAGGAAAAGTTGTCCTCTGGCTTGTGCCCTAGTACTCTCAGGACGTACGTAGCCTCTATTTCAGCCTACCACGATCCTGCCTAGACTTTGCCCCTGGGCTAGTCAGGGCTGTTCTGCATCTTCACCAGAACTATCTTCCGAAAGTTCCATTCTCAACCATGCACCCTGTTGTTCTTGAGGCCTTCTGTCCTCCGCCTTTTACAGCTCCGGAGCAGAAGAGACTTCACTTACTGTGTCCAGTATGTGCTCTTCAGATTTACGTCCACCGCACCGGCCAGTGGCGTAAAACAGAGCAGCTCTTTATATGCTATAGGCGCCGCAACCGGGGGGCGGCTGCCACTACACAGACTCTGTCATACTGGGTGAGGGATGCTATTGCCCTCTCCTATGAGGCGCGTGAGCTCATTTCGCCTTTAGGAATTAGGGCTCATTCAACCAGGGGGATTGCCTCATCTATCGCTCTGGCGAGAGGTGTTCCCCTGCAGCAAGTCCTCTCCGCACACATTTGTTAGATTTTATAGCCTGGATGTGCCTGCTACTCCGGGTTTACGGGTCCTCGAGTCAGCTTCCCAGAGATAGTTCTGAGACCTGCTCGGTCTTTGTGCGCACACGCTACACGACCCGGGGGTCCAGACACATGCAGTGCGGCAGCGTGGTATTCTCGCTCCCATAGCGTTTTCACGTTTTCAAGCATCGAGTGTAGCCTTTGAAAGGGAACGTCTCGGGTTACTTTGCTGTAACCCTGTTCCCTGAAAAGGCGGTAACGAGATGCTGCGCTCCAATGCCGCACTGTCCACGTGACCGGACATCCCTTCAGACAAAATCAATCTGAGGCATGTTTACGGTTTACTCCTATTTATAACCTGACGTCACCTGACCGAGGTTATATAAGCCAAAATTTGGCGTGTTTGATACACACATGCTTCACAACCGGCAACACGAAAAGATGTTCCCATAGCGTTTTCACGCAGCATCTCGTTCCCGCCTTTTTAGGAAACAGGATTACAGCAAAGTAACCCGAGACGATTCTGGAAATTGGATGGAGACAACAGGTGTCAAGTGAAATAACCGAAAAGATCTCAGGCAAGACAAAAATATTGGCAAAGTTATAAAGGAGCATAAATTGGGTCTGTTTGGGCATGTATGCAGGATGGGAGAAAAAAAATGAATCAGATTAATAATAGAGAGAGACAGAAATTGGAAACAGTGAGTAGGAAGACAAGCAAGCAGATGGATTAATGACATCATAAAAGCTAGGAGTAGGGGAGTGGACAGCAATAAAAATGGTTAATGAAAGAAAAGGAAAATTTCAGGATGGAAATAAAAATCCCTATTGGCCTCTATGGTCTCTAGATGGACTACAAAAGTTCATAGAAAGCTAGATGGATAGAGTAGATCAGACTGATTATATCTAATACAGAGTAGATCAGACTATTAATATATTCTAGAGTAGATCAAA
Source organism: Clarias gariepinus (assembly GCF_024256425.1). Lineage (NCBI taxonomy): Eukaryota > Metazoa > Chordata > Actinopteri > Siluriformes > Clariidae > Clarias > Clarias gariepinus. The sequence goes on from NC_071105.1 coordinate 39,619,712, forward strand.
CATTGCCAAAGCCTGAAGAACCGTGACCTGAAAGATCAGCTGAGATTGAGTCTGATAAGCCGGGCCAGGATTTTGTGTATTATTTACTTAAACCAGGCATCACTAAATGACGACCATGGTTTGGATCAGGACCGACTGACAGATCTATCCAGACCCTGCTGCTTCTCTTATACAGTAAATGAGATAAATGAAGTAAAACACCAGTAATGGAGTGGGTTTTTTTTGCCTTAAGGTGGGTGTGGCTATACACATCACTCAAAAGCGCCAATCAACGTGATAGTTGCTGTGTATAGATAGTGTGCGCGGAAGAAACAGATACGAAAGCACGACACAGCATGGCTTACTCCAAGAAAAGGAAAGTAGACTATTAAAACTGACTTGTTATGATTAGTTTAGGTCACTCACTGTGAAATGCCTGCCAATCATAGTGCAGGAGGGCGGGGCTTAATCCAACAGGTTTGTGGTGTGTCTAGCACCACTATGGTGCTCCTGTCACACGCGGAATTTTGTTTTATTTGATTGTAGCTTCTGTTGCATAACTTTACAATTAAACTAAGGCTTAAATTGCAGAAAATTAAGTAGATCTTTAACTTTAAACCTGACTTTATACACACTACCGTTCAAAAGTTTGGGGTCACTTTCTAACTCCATGATGGTTTTTGATTTTTATTTCTTTCTACATTGTAAAGGAATGCTAAAGGCGTCCAACAAATGCATTAATCTCCTTTGAACAGTTAATGGTGAGATGTTTCTGCTACTTCTGCTCTGTAAAGCCTCTAATCTCAGGTGCTGTTAATTGGTCATTTTTGAGGCTGATAACTCTAAATGAACTTCTCGTCTGCGGCAGAGGTAGGTTTTGGGCTCGCCCTCCTGGGACGGCCTTCATGAGAGCCAGTTTCATTATGGTGCTTGACGGATTTTGCAAATGCACTTAACAAAATACTGTTCTTACAAGAACTATTACAGAAAGGCCGACCTCTGTGTCTTAAAATAACAACTAACTGTTGTGTTTGTTGTTATGTAATTACCTAATTCCATATGTGTTATTTTATAGTTTTGAAATCCCCGGTATTGTTGTAGAATGTAGAAAATAAATCACTAAACAAAAACAACGAAATTTGCAAGTGACCCCAAACTTTTGAACGGTAGTGTATATCTTTTCATTTAAATGAAATAAAAATAATTGGAGGGGGGTGGGGGTGTGTGACAGTGTCGCAGCTGCAGTCTGAGGCAGAGGGTCTCGCACAGCGTCTGCGCTACATAGAGGAACTGGCCTCGGATCTATGCTCAGACGTCTCCACTATGAAGAACGCCGAGACCAAGGCGCAGACGAAGAAACGACAAGCGGCTCAGCAGAAATACCAACAGGTCAGAGAGAGAGAGAGAGAGACGTTGACCCATAATCCTGTTTTTTTTAGACTGAATCCCAAACATTTTTGTTTTGCTTTCTAAAGAAAAAGTTCACTTTACCATGTGTGTGTGTAGGACCTGTATGTGGAGCGTCTGACAAAGCAGGTGGAGAAGCTGTGGGAGCAGATCTCTCTGTACGAGGTGCAGACACGCGTTCAGATGAACCACAAACACGCCGCCCAAGACGCCTTAGCCGAGGTCTGAAACCTGCTCACTTAATTTTATTTAATGTGCACCTTTTAATATATTATTGTTTCCATAGTAACAAACAGAACTAACAAACTAAATATTTGAAAAAGTTTGGCGTGACTTTGTAGAAACCAGCTTTCGCTGCAATTACAGCTGCAAGTCTTTGGAGGTATGTGTCTACCAGCTTTGCACATCTACAGGGTGAACTTTTCGCCCAAAACATCTAAAGCTCACCACAGATTGGACAGAGAGCATCGATGAACAGCAGTTTTAAAGTCTTGCCATATATTCTCAGCTGGATTTAAGTCTAGAATTTGGGCCATTCTAACACATGGATATGCTTTGATGTAAACCATTCCATTGTAGCTGGCTGTATATTTGGGGTCGTTCTTCGGCTGGAAAGTGAAGCTCCGCTCCAGTCTCAAGTCTTTTTCAGACTCTAACAGGTTTTTTTTCTTCTTAGATTGACTTGTATTTGGATCCATACATCTTCCCAACAGTTTTCCTCCACACATAGCGGTTTGCATTTAGACCAAAAAGTTCAACTGTGGAGTTCATCTGATCAGAGCACCTTATTCTTATAGCCTTCATTCAACAATGGCTTTCTTCTCGCCACTCTTCCATAAAGGCCAGATTTGTGAAGGACACAACTAACAGTTGTCCAGATTCACCCACCTGAGCTGTGAATCTCTGCAGAGCCTCCAGAGTTCTCATAGGGCTCTTGGCTGCTTCTCTGGTTAATGCTCTGCTCGCCCAGCCTGTCAGTTTAGGTGGATGGTAGTGATGCGCGGGTCGTCTGGTAACCCGTGGGTCGGGTTGGGGCGGGTCATTAAAAACAAAATTAAAAAAAAATTAATGTATGTCGTGTGCAATTCCCTGTAGCCTATATTAAATATTTGGAAATATCTATTTCCATATTTTTTATTAACTTCTTTGAGAAGATTACGTCACGTGACAAGTCGCGAAAGCGCCAAGCAGCTACCGCTGCCAGTCACAACAAAAACAGAGAAATTAAAGTGAAGATGGAAGACGAGGCGCGGGAGAAATTGAGGTCGGGAATTTACATCATTAAAAGAAAAAAAGGTCAGGCTGCTAAATCTAATGTGTTAGCATTCTTTTTTTGCACGGCGAACGTAAAAACGCTAACTGAACATTTCTGTGTGTTATTTAGCGTAGGCTGTAAACTGTAGGCCTGCCCTATACAAATCTAAAATAAAAAATTGTTTAGCCTAGAATACAAACGGTGCTTTGTAAATGTTTAAAATGTGTATCATTATCTTGTTATTAATATGACCTGATTTATCGTTTATATTCATAATCATATGCTGTTGCCGGTTTACAGGGTGATGTTTCCAAGCACATTCAGGCTGAAATAAAGGCTGTTTTCGTTTGAACTACAACGCCTAGTATGTCTATTTAATGGTCGCAGGTGCGGGGCGGGTAAAAATACCCGACTTGCGCATCATTAGTGAACGGCCATGTCTTAATAGGTTTGCAGTCGTGCCGTACCCTTTTCATTTTCATATGATGGAACACCGCTCCGTAAGAATGTTCAAAGCTTGGGATATTTATAACATTTAGGCATTTGGCAGACGCTCTTATCCAGAGCGACTTACATTTTTATCTCATTACACATCTGAGCAGTTGAGGGCCTTGCTTAAGGGCCCAACAGTGGCAACTTGGTGGTTGTGGGGTTTGAACCTGTGATCTTCCGAATTGTAGTCCAATGCCTTAACCACTGAGCTACCCCAGGCCTATAACCTAACCCTGCTTTGAACTTCTACTCACAACTTTATCTCTGACCTGTCTGGTGTGTTCCTTGGGCTTCATGATGCTGTTTGTTCACTAATGATCTCTAACAAACCTCTGAGGGCTTCACAGCTGTATTTATACTCAGATTAAATTACACTCAGATGGACTTCTGAAGGCAATTGCTTCCAGTTGATTTTAAACAGAGGTATTAGAGTAAAAGGGGTTGAATACAAATGCACGCTACACTTTTCATATATTTATTAGTGAAAATTTTATAAAACCATAGTTATGTGCCACTTTGTTTTGGTCTATCACATAAAATCCCCCAAAAATATTAGTAGTCATAACATTTTATTTCAAGGGGTATGAATACTTTTGTGAGGCAATGTGGGTATGGAGTTATGGACTTTGCATTTATGGTTTATGGATTTCATGTAACATTAATTTAACTATAAATGGATAAAAAGAATGACATGTTTAATCATTTATTAATGTGTGTGTGTGTGTGTGTGTGTGTGTGTGTGTTTCACAGGCTCAGCTGGAGTTAGACACCATGATAGTGGAGAGGAAGCAGCTGCTTCAACACTGGAACAGCATCGTGATGGGGATGAAGAAGAGAGACGAGGCGTACACTACACTCCAGGAGGCGCTGAGGTGTGTGTGTGTGTGTGTGTATGTGTGAGACATAGCAGTCTTGTAGCATTTAATTTCTGACTGGTTGCCCACATGCTGCCTCCGCCCCAGATCGGCCGATGACCAGGTGCGTGCTCTGGACACGGAGGTGGAGGGATGCAGGCGCTCCATCACACGGGAGCAGGAGCGGAACGAGGCGCTGACGCTGCTGGTGAACCGAGCCGAGCTCAACAGCACCACTTACGAGAAGCTCCTGGCACAGATAAACACACAGCAGGAGGCGCTGCAGAGTGTCTACACCACACACACACGCACAGTACAGGAAACTGAAAAGAGCATGAACGTAGTGACCTCGGTGAGACACACACACACACACACACACACACACACACACACATACTGTAGAAGACCTAGAAGCGACACAAAGTCTAACAGCGACACAAAGTCTAACAGTCTGTTTGTGTTTGTGTTTGTGTAGGAGTGCAGCGCGCTTCAGTTAAAGCTCACTGTCCTGAGGAAGCAAATTGAGAAAGAGGCGAGTGTGCGGTTAGAGCTGGAGGAGAAGATCATGAGTAGGATGCAGGAGCAGCTCATACACAACAACGCTGCCAAACACACACACTATCTCAGCACCAAGATCACGGCTCAGCTCAGAGAGAAGGTACACACACACACACACACACACACAAATCAGGAGATGGATATAAAAAAAATTTAAGGGCCTAATCACCATCTAGAAGCACAGTGAGGTCAATTATTAAGAAGTGGAAGGTATTTGGTGCAACACAGACCCTCCCTGGATCAGGACCTCGCTCCAAACTGGATGAAAGAGGCAGGAGGAGACCGGTCAAAGAGGCTACCAAGACGCCCACAGCAACTCTGAAGCAGTTGCAGGGATTAATGAGAATGAGTGACCATTGATCTCACCATCCAAATAACGCCATTCCTACAGCATGAAGGTGGTTGGGAAAATGGATGCAAAACAGATTGGTCCCAAATAAACATTGTATTGTTACAGTAGCCAGTTCAAATATTATGCAACAAGTAAGCAACGAGCAAGAATCCCAGTAAATTAAAAATAAAAATTGTGTGAGATTTAGGGTGCATTAAAGAGGTAGAATGCTGTCAAATAATATATGAATATAAAAATATTGCTTTTATGTTTACGTGCATAATGACTGTATACACAGGTGGAAACGAAACTGCACATAAGGTGCACCAGCAAGTAGTAATGAAGAGAATGAACCAGCGAGTATATAACCAGCAGAGTGGGTGCAATGAACGAAGCATGTGACCATAGTGCAATGAAGACAGAATGTATATGAGCATATTTATTGTGATGTCAGAAAAGAAGATCCCTCTCTTGACACAGAGCAGCGTTATTGTTAAATCTAACTGCAGTCGGCAAAAAAGACCTCCTATAGCGTTCTTTGTCACCGAAAGTGCACAGCTGTTTAGCCAGCAGGTTATGGAGGGGATGTGAGGTGTTTTCCATGGTGGTTAACAGTTTATGTAACTTCCTTCTCTCCACCACAAGTTCCAAACACTCCAAGGGAGTGCCCAATATTTTGATTATTTTCTTGTTAAATTTCTCAGAGTCACTGGTTCTGATGATGCTGCCCCAGCAGATAGAAGCGAGGAATATGGAACTTGCCACAACTGATAAAATTAATAAAAGATCTGCAACATTTTGAGTTTCCTCAAGACATAGAAATGCTGTCCTTTTCTGTGGGCAGCATCTGTGTTGCATTTCCAGTCCAATCTGTTGTCATTGTAGTCTGTAGTTCTCCACCACCTCCACCTCCTCACCCAGAATGTGGACTGTGCTCAGTGTAGACTTGGTCACATTCAGGATAAACCAGTTTCTTTTACACCAATTCACAAAAGTGTCCACTAGACCTTTGTCCTCTGTTTCCTGACCACCATTAATACACCCCACAACTGCAGAGTCATCCGAGAACTTTTGCAAATGAAAAGAATTTCTCTGCTGCCCTCTGCCAGAAAGTTGTCAATGGGAAAAAGGTTTACCAACATGACAATGACCCAAAGCACAAGGCAAACCTGATCGCACAGTGGTTGAAGGAGAAAAAGGTAAATATCCTTTCATAGCCTAGTCAGAGCCCAGACTTAAAGCCCATAGAAAATCTGTGGAATTAATTGAAGACTGCAGTCCACAAATGGTCACCCTTAAATTTAGCTCAACTGTTCTGCATAGCAGAGTGGGCAAATATTGCAAAGTCTTGATGTGCAAAGTTATATCCCAACAGAATAAAGGCCGTAATTAAAGAAAAAGGTGTCTCAACAAAATACTGACACAAGGGGTTGATGTTGGTGTCATATTTTTTTACTTGGATGTTAAATGCTGCACTGAGTCAATACAGCTGGCTAAAGCAAAAACTTCATCTGTCTTAATTTCAGGCTGCAAAGATTGGATTTTTCCCTGATTTTCTTCCTAATTCAGTTGTGTCCAATTCCTCCCCGTTCGCTCCCACATTAAGCTACTTGTACAAGCTCACAAACACCCCTGATTGGCTGTAGAGTCGTGATTAATGTGGGAGCACAAAGTACCTCTCATCCCTCCCCTCTGAGAAAGGTCGGCCAATCAGCTCTCTCTAGACCTCCAGCTGCAAGAGGTTACAGCATCACTCGAACTCGCGATATCTGGGTGATAGGGCGAGCGCTTTACCACTGCGCCACTCGGAGGCCCACGATGTGATAATTTTAAACAAGCCAATTCTTTTCTATACCTACTATGAGACATTTTTTTAACCTGTGTGTGTGTTTGTGTGTTTCAGGAAGTCCAGCTTTCAAAGGTGGAGAACGAGGTGGCTGCACTGGCGCTGGAGGTCAGTGAGGTGGTGCTGCGTATCGAGGCTCTCTCTCGCCTGCAGACGGAGCTGCAACAGGATGTGATGAAGCGGAATCAGCTGGTCTCGGCCAGTGAGGCGGCGGTGGATAAACTCCTCCTCACCGTCAACCACAAACAGAGCGCCATCAACGTGTGTAATAAGAAGATCGAGCAGATCAGGGCGAAGACGGGGGTGAGTAACACCACAGTACACACTCAGCACACACTACACAAACTGAACACACACCACACACATCACATATTCGTCACGTGGTACAGAGGCCAGGTCTCCTTCACTGAGACCCAACACACAAACCACATCTCCTTTGCCATGACACACAGGCCGCGCCACATTTACTGAGATACCACATTGATCACGCTTTTTTAACTAAGACCTTCACTCAGGTCACGCCTCCTTCACATACACAGGCAATGGCTACTTTACTGAGATGCACACAGGCCATGCCTTCTTTACTGAGACCCACACAAGTACACACTCTCTTTTTTATGCTTTTTACTGTTTCAAAAGTTTTGTCCCCTTCTACTGTTCTTTGAGTATTTTGGAAAAGTTACATGTACATGTGTGTGTAAGCAGCAAGAAGACCTGGGTCCTCTGGCGCTCGAGGTGAGGTCTCTGAATAAACAGCTGGAGGAGCTCGAAGTTGAGATAAAGGAGCAGCAGCATTTCTGGCTCTGGCAGCAGGGGGAGCTAGTGAGACTGAATCGGGAGAAACAAGCACAGAGCAGCGCAACACTAACACTTAACACACAGCTCACCATCCTGGAGCAGAGGAACCTCCGCAAAAAGAGTAAGCAACACACACACAGACACAGACACACAGAGATGAACCTCAACCCGAGAAGCTTCACGTTTTTTAAGAATATTAAATATATATGTGTTTCTTACCTTCCATGCGGAAGGCCCTGGTTTGAATCTCACCCAATGTCCAAACCCCAGCCACTGGACGCAGTGGCAGTCCCAAGCCTGGATAAAATAGGAGTGTATGTATGTGTTGAAGTGGTTCGACAAGACGGACCAAAACACGGAGACAAAGTTCCACTAAAATGCAGTGCTTTTGTATACAGACCTGTAAACAGAGTCTTTGAAATGCAATGTATACTCAGGTCAGATATCTAAAGTCTCAGTATCTCAGTGGGAAAAGCTTTATGTAAGCTTCAAGCTTGTACCTGACGTAGCGCCGGGAGATCCCAGCTGCATTCCTGTGTTGAGTGTCTTTAGCCTTTTAGAGGTGCATGGTCAGTGACCAAATTGAAGTGCCAGCCTTATAGATTAATGTGTGAAATGTGCTGTGACAGGACCGCTCTGAGCCAGGCTTAGAGGTGTCCGTGTGGACCAGGAATGGGTGATCTAAGTCAGGGATTCTGAGGGAACACGTGAGGTGGGATTTCAGTTGTTGGAAAGCTCTTTCCTCTCTCTCTCTGTCCAGCAAACCTTCTCCAGGAGTCCCGTTTTCATGAGGTCTAAGAGGGGTAATAGTTAGCCAAGTGATAGCTACACCAGTAAACGCCAAGCCCAATAAACTATATACTTGTTTGTTCATTGCAGGGTCACGGGTAGGATTACATGGCCTCCACTTTTTTTCCTTGGGTTTGAGTAACCTAGGTCTGATCTTGTACCCAAGGTACTATGCTTTGGTCAGCCCCAAGTGACACTTTTTTGGGTTTGCTGTGGCCCTGGCTTTCCAGAGTTTCTCCAATCCCCTTTTAAGGTGAGAAAGATAAGTGGATGACAACATCATTGAGGTAGGCTAAAGCGTACAGGCACTAACGACATAAAATAATGTCTATCAATTGCTGGAATGTAGCTGGGGTGCCATGCAGGCCAAAAGGAAGGAACCGGGCATTGCCAATGCCCTGGTCAGTGCTAAATGCAATCTTTTCCTTAGCCTCAGGTGTAAGCAGCACCTGACAACAGCTCTTGAGATCATCTACATGGGGCAGTGGGTACGCATCAAATTGACCAGGCTTTGGCGCGGTTACTATTGGGCTGGACCATGGGGTGGCAGACTCCTCCATGATGCCCTGGCGTCACATGCTCTCAATATGAGCATTTATGGCATGATGACATGCTTCTGGTGCTTAGTATGGGCTCGTTTTTTTTCACGCTGGGTGGTGTTTTTAGCATACCAAGTGTGTAAGCCCCGGCTCGGTGGAAAACATGTCACCAACCTGATCCACAAGCTCTGCTCTTGATCCACAACCTGATCCACAAGGTCTGCTCTTGATTCTGTGTGGTCTCTAGTTCCTCCCCTTGTTATACCAGCTTGTGGCCCTGATGAAAGAGAGGCAAGGGCTGAGAGACATGACAATGGTTCAATCAATTTTTTCAAAAGATTTTTAGTACATGGTTAACATCAGTCATTTTATGCTTACCTGGCTGTTGTAGTCTGTAGTTCATGGGACCCACTTTTTCCATGATGGTAAAGGGTCCTTGCGAGTGGGCCAAGAACTTACAGGTGGCTACAGGTGGCGCTGTGGTGCAAGAGGTCTACTCGGTCATCAGGCTGGACTTCCCAGGTTTGTGCAGGCCGATTGGTTCTCCTCGGCTTGTAAATCTTTGACATATTCAAATATTGACCGGAACAATGATGGTTTTTCCTCCTAGGCATCTTTCCTCTGGCCAGATAGCAGCTTGAAGGGGGTAAAACCAGTGGAGGCTTGGAGTGTTTTTCTCACTGCAAAAAGTCTATCTTTGAGTATGTCCACCACCCACCTTAGCATCCTTTTTAGCGTTTGGTTAAAACTTTTAGATAAGGCCATCCGTCTGCGGGTAGTTGAGGGAGGTGTGGATCTGCTTGATCTGCAACAGTCGACACACATCAGAAATTTCAGCTTACTGCCTCCAGGTATCAAATCACGTAGATAAATGTTCTTCCAGACACTTCCGCCCAGAAGCCCCTCATTGCTACTCGGTTGATTTCTGGTTCTGTCGGCGTGGTTTGTGTGCTGGTAGGTCATGACATTCAGCAACTCCATCAGAAAGAAAAAAAATAATCACACTGTGCCTTACCAGTGAGCAGCAGAATGAGAGCGCTTAGGGATTAGCACGTTTTTGACTCCTCAGGGTTGGAGTTGTGTTAACTTCTCCGTCGTCACCTGCAAGCAGCTACTGCAGCGCCAGATGTTGAATACTTGTTTCCAAGAGATGGCCCCAGATATTTTTCTGGGGTTCGTTGTGGGCTCCGTTCCAGTCTGCCTGCCTGCATTCTCCACCAGTGTAGGGGTTTGACAAGGTGGAGAGAAACACGTAGACCAAGTTTCACAAACATGCTGAAGTCTTAGTGGCTCTATGGGGTGACCCAAGGCAGGGGCGCAAATCCACCTGGAACAGTTCAGTGTAGGTAGAGCCCCTCTTGGCAAAGTCCTTCCTGAACTTGCAGAATATGCAGGCATAGGAGATACACGTAAGTGCGAGTTGCGAAAGTTTCCACTCACCAGTCTGGGGTTCCAGTTAGGGCGCCCTGCCCCTTTTCCAAACACACAGAAGCCACAGACTGTGCCAAAGGCTCTTTGTGCCCTTATTGTAGAATTTGAGCATAGAATTGTCTGATGCATGTGGGGACTGGTTTTTAGTCCGCCATCACTGTGTGTGTGTGTGTGTGTGTGTGTGTGTGTGTGTGTGTGTGTGTAGGGGAGATGGAGCAGGAGGAGCATGCTCTGGTCGAGATGGAGAGACACACTGAAGTTCTGAGGTTGGACATGCAGAAGCTGTACTCTCTCCTGAACCAGAACACACAGCAGAGACATGAACTGAAGCAGAGCAACATCCTGATGGAGAAAAGCTTCATACACACACTTAAGGTCCTGTTACACACACACACACACAGATATATATAACCATTGGTCCCTGGTTGGTCTACAAATGTTTCTTGATGATGAATGGATGGATGAATATATCCAGGAAATTATATATGTATAAATGTGTGTGTGTGTGTGTGTGTGTGTGTGTAGGATGCAGAGAGGGAGTCTGTAGAGATGCAGCTGCGCCTTGAAAAGCTTCAGGAGGAAAAAGAGCGATTGATGAACAGCCTTGTAGAAGCAGAGTGAGTTCACACACACCACACACACTGGTCAAGAGCAAAATAATACATACACTGATATCTAACTATTCTTATCCAAACAACATGTACAGTATTGTGTGTGTATGTGTGTGTGTAGACGACAGATCATGTTGTGGGAGAGAAAAATTCAGCTGGCCCTTGAGACTCGTGTGGCCCTGGAGTCTGAGGTTGCAATGGGGGTGATATACACCATGAAATCTGAGATACATTGCATGGAGGTGTGGATGTGTGTGTTATTTCTGTGTTGTGTGGATGCGAGTTTGTTTATGTGTAAATATGTATTGGTTTGTTATTTGTGCATGTGCATGTGTGTGTGTGTGTGTGTGTGTGTGTGTGTGTGTGTGTCAGAGGCATTACAGCCAGCTGATGAAGCAGCAGGAGAGGATGCTGAGGGAGATGGAGGCGGCGGTCGCTCGGCGCGAGAGCATCATGACGCGCCGCGAGGCTCAGACACACAGCAGCCACAAACACGTCTTACACAACAATTTCCAGAACACACTGCAGCACATGCGTCGCAACATTCACCAGATGCACAAGGCATGTGTGTGTGTGTGTGTGTGTGTGTGTGTGTGTGTACTTGTATTATTTCACCAGGATTTCAATCCCAATACATCTCTACATCACACTGTGTAGTGTTACAACACCATAATAAAACATTACGAAATACTACGGAAAGTCAACAGAATTACTTGCGCTTGTGTGTGTGAGTATATAGTTTCCAAAAGTATTTACCCCTATCATTGGAAAATCCTATGTTCATAAGAAGTTGAGATGTGTGCAGTTAAAGTTTCCTGAAATAAATAAGAGTGTGTTAGGGTTTGGTTTAAAAAAAAAAAAATCTGAAACATTACAAAAATCCAGCAGAGCAACCTTGAATTATTCGACACTTGGAGGAACTTCCATGTTCTTCTTGTTACTAATTTTAAAGCCAGTCATACCTTCCTCTGACTTTGACCCTGACTCAAAATCTAAATCGGGTTCTAAATCCTCAAGACGTCCTGCTACAAAACAAAATGCCATCCTTCCATCATCATCATCATCATCATCATCATCTTAACAAGAGAGGAATAGAAATGGAAAGAATAATCAGTGAAGTCACTGAACAGGTAAAGAGAGGATTTGTCTGAGACCCTACAAAAACAGCTCAACAGTCTGGTGCTGGGGGCATCACGCGGAACGCTGTTCTCTAGTTATGTGCTCGAACTAGGTTCTTCCAGGAACTGCCGTAGATCTACAGTGACGCTCTGATCACATCCGGGCCAGCTCCATTCTAAAGCCACTCTCATAGAAACCAGTTACACCAGATCAAGCTGAACCAGATTTCCCTGTGATGGGAGTCAATCCTAATACAAGCACACCTTCAATTTCATAGGAAGTAGTTTTTCTAACTCTACTGAATATTTAAGTTCACTTCAATAAGATATTTATGAAAATAATATTACAAATAATTACTGAACAGATGTTTACTGTTGTGTGTAGCGAGCAGAGGACTGTGATGATGTGATAGACCAGCTGCTGGAGATTCAAAGTTCTCTCGCTCAGAATATGAGAGAGAATAAGCTGCAGATCACTGGCCTCCAGAAGATTAACTCCGCCCACAATGATAACTTCAACAAGATGCAGGATACCAGAGAAAAAGTGCGTATATGCACACACACACACACACACACACATATGGTTGCGTATTGCTCATGACAAACCCATGACTCATGACTCAGTAAATCTCCGCCCAAAAGTTTAACACAAATACACAAAATAAAATATCACTTAGAACCCAGATAAACGTTCTGTTCTCAGTGCTAGAACTTGATCATTTCTTCTGCTCGACCCGGTCGAGGGTTCTCCTGCTGTGAAGTGAGTGTTCTGCTGTTCTTGAAGAGTTCTCCTACTCTTCAGTCTTGTCCCATTTTCTACACCTTGGGAAAACCTGGCTTTCTGTTCTGTAGAACCCATCCTGAATGTTCTGCTGTTCTCCATTGTAGAACCTGCTTCAGCTGTTGGCTCTGCAGGCTCGGGTGAAGCAGCTGCAGGCAGTAAAGGAGGATCGTTACAAAGCCACGGCGAGCGAAGAAGACGCGCTGAGCCTCATCACACAGACACAGCAAGAACAGCTGCGCTTGGTGAGATACGGAACGCTCTAGAACATCTGGAACATTTGCATTCTTGAAAAATAATAATAAAATTGTAGAACAACCAGCATTTTAGAACATCTAACATCTAATATTCAAGAGCTAAAATATTTAACATTCTAGAACATCCAACATTGCAATATTTTTGCCCATCTATCATGCAACAACATCCTAGAACATCAGCGACTGTACAACTGTACTTTAAAATGTACAGCATTCTAGAGCATCTTGTAATCTAGACCATCCAAGATTAAAATGTTGAGCACTGTAAAATATCTAACATTCTAGAACATCCAACATTGTAATGTAGTATTCCAGAAAAACAAAAAAGGTTTTGAATTAACTACATATATATATATATATATATATATATATATATATATATAACATCTGGAACTAATGATCTGGAACTTCCAACATACAGTACTTTAAACTATCTACTGTAGCATTCTAAAATGGCTAAGATTCCAAAATATATCATACAACATTGAAAAATCAAAATATCAAAATTAAAATTAAACTTTTAATAATCGCCTGTTAATAGCCATAGAAGTTCGGGAAAAGCACAGAGTGTAAGCTTGGCCGCGATCTGGTCTAAGCTCTTTAACTTTTTTTCTTTCTTCATCCGATGCCCTTGCAAAGAAATTACAGAATTTTCTCTCATATTTAGCTGCTTCCATGTCAATCACTATTCAATACATTAACTTAAAATTTGCTGACCGTTAATAAGACTCGCTGAGAATGGTCCAATCACATGAGCCCAAATATTTAAAAACAGTATTGATTTGCTAAGAACAAAAGTGGGAGGGTTCAAGGATGAGATGAAAAAAATTCAATTAGAGCTCAGCCTCAAATCACATGATTTTCAAATTTCAAATATTATGTATAAGAGCGCTTTTTAGACAAAAATTAAATAAAAAAGCATTTTTTTTTATTGGGTTTTGCTGCATGAATACAGAAGGTGGTGTGGCAAAAACTTCAGAAGGACTGTGGCTGGCTCTTCGGGATTTAATTTAATTTTTTTATAAAACTACACAAATTGTGCCTAAGATTATATTTTAAGCAAAGGCTCGTCACAACTTTATTTCATTAATTAGATTCGTTTCATAAATTTGTTGAATATAGAAACTTTTTAAAGACATCCTCGGTCTACAGCAGGTATTTACATGTGCCTAAGACTTTTGCACCAGTACTATGTTTTAGAACATGAGACTTTGACATGGCTAACATTTTCCAATGTTCAACATTTTAATCTAAAACAATTAAAAACAGACTGAAATAAAATAATAAGATGTCATCTTTAAAATATCCAGCATTCTAGAATATTCATTATACTTTAAAATATCTACCCTGTACTATGCAATGATGTTTGAGATTCTTGAACATCCAACATACTATGAAATATCTGACATTTAAAAACATTTAGAATTCTAAACACCTGGAGTCTTTAACGTTCTAGAACTAGGATTCTTAGTACGGAAAGAATCATGTGTGTGTGTGTGTGTGTGTGTGTGTGTTTGGCTGTGTGTCACAGATCAGCGAGGTTCTACAGCAGGTTCTCCAGGACTTGCCGCAGCACAAGCCCCTGCTCTCCAGGCTCTGCATCCTCCTCTCAGTACACACACACTTGGATCAGGAGAAACCATGATGCCCATCTCCAGATGTTCTCCATCCGCACTCTAGAACGTTTATGTGTAACAGAGTAGAAAGAAAGTTTGCTGTTAAATTCACGAGAGGTTATGTGGTGCACAAGAGCAAGTAATATTCATGTCTTTTTATTTTTTTACTTTTGCATGACGTGCCTTTATGTGCTCATTAGTATTTGCCCCCCCCCCCCCCCCCTTTCAGAATTAGTCTGAAAGAGATCCCTTAAAGATCTCAGAGATAAAATGTTAAAGAATGTACCGAAACGATTGGCATCCAACGATCAAGCAGCAATTTGGGACAAACGTCTGGAAAAGTAACACCAGTGTTTGTTTACAGATAAACATCCCAAACAACTGGCGGGGCGACATCACACTCATTATTAAACACTCGCCCTCGTTCTAATTATAGGTTCTAATTCTGGGTGAAGGCAGACTCGACATCGCATTCATAAGTAATGTTAGGATGCTTGAAAAACCAGCACGACATTCTGCTGTACCAGTGAAACACGCAATTATAATATTAAAGAAATACACAACAATCAGTTTCAGCTCTGTGAGATAAACAGAAAAGTCTTAAGAAGTTCTTCCTAGAGATAATGATTTGAAATGTTAGATAGAATGAGCTGTTTATGTTTAAGCTTGAAATAAAAATAAGAGTGTGGGGTCAAAGGAAGAACAAAATAGACAGTAATGTGCAAACAATCGCAATATGTTTAATTATCTTGTGGATTATTGCCAGATGAATGCAGATGAACAGACTGAGGAAGGAGATGTTGACTTTTGTGTTGTGTTGCCTCACACGCCAGGAAAAAATTACATAAGTATGGGTGTGATACTAATGTCCAACAAACAAACAAACAAACAAACAAACAAACAAACAAACAAAAGGAGAACGACTTGTTGTCATGAAGAAGAGGAATAGAATCTCACCTGCTTTGATGACCATTGCTAAAAAGTGCTGTATAAATAAAATTGAATTGAATAGAGCCACTATTAAAACGTTATTTGGGTTCAGACTTTTTTTCTATTCAAACTTCTGAATTCTGTTTTAGTATATATATATATATATATATATATATATATATATATATATATTTATTTATTTCTATTGGCACCTCTTCCATATCTCAGCCTTGGAAACAGCTCTGAATCACGGTGTGCTGACGCACCAGGTCCGTCCTGTTCTTGCAACACCGATCACTAAGATAAAGAGCATATTTATAACTCAGAGGCGACACCATCAGTGATTTGTGAAACGTGTCCCTTGCACCTCCATGCAGTCATGCGAGAAGGGGTGAATTGTGCACTGAGTGAGGTTTCATTCAGGCATAAAACTCTATTTTACTCATTCACTCATTTGTATTTCCGTCTTCAACAAATAAACCTTTGACTCAGAGCAGTGCGAGTGGGTTTACACGTCGTCCGTGACGTGAGATTGCACCACCTGCCCCTGTGTGTGTATATGTGTGTGTGTGTGTGTGTGTGTGTGTGATGGGGCTGATTCAAAGAGAATTTACAGGTGGGAAATGTTTCACACACACACATACACACACACATATATATATACACATACACACACACAAACATACATTCATGGAACGCCAAAGTAAGAAAAGGGAAATCCTGAACCTGCAGGCGGAAACAGAAAACGTACAGACACACAGGTTATGCGGCGCACGTACAGTAATGTATTAAAGGAGGAGGAACTTTCAAACACTTTAATCTCACACGGGTACCAACATCTGTGACTTAATTTTTTGCCAAATAATGTAAGCAATCCGGGCGAGGTTCCCTATTAATTAAAATGATACCGAGTGTAACATAGTGTAACACTCAGTATAACAACATCTTTAAACAGCGCTGCACTTCTGACTGAATATAAAACCAGTTGGTCAATTTGCATTCTACTAAAACAAATAATTAAAGTTAGAGTTAAACCAATAGCAGAGCTTTAATGGTGCTTTAAGTTCTACTGTAAAATTCACAACTTCCATCATAAGCAGGACTTTCACACTGTGGTAATGGTGTTTTATAATTTTTGACTCGTACTTTATTGTCTTTATTTAAATTCAGATAAAGTTTATGGCTCAGATGTTAGATGATCTACCTACTGTATCTATGTTCTTGTATATAAACAGTGCAGCACAGACGTACACGCTGCAGGAACGAAGCCGTACTCAGGTGTGTCAGCGTTAATTAACCTGAATTCCTAAATGAAGCTACGCCTAATGAAGCTGCCATTAAGTTGGCTTGGGTTGAGCATATGTGGGTCAAGTGTGTGTGTGTGTGTGTGTGTGTGCGCGCAAGAGATAGCTCGTGCTTGCGTGGCTTCCAGTAAACTCTCCTCCTGTGCACTCCCTTCCAAATAGTATAGCGACATCTCTCACTTCCTCTTACCTGTAAGACTTTGGACCTGGCTGGTTTGCTTTAGATAGGTTCATTAATGAAGCATTCAAAAGTGTGTGTGTGTTTGAGAGAGAGAGAGAGAGAGATTTGCATTCCTGCTTTAACAACTACATTTTGCACATTCTGTAAATCCTGTGTAATTTATATCTGT
The DNA here is from genome assembly GCF_024256425.1 of Clarias gariepinus. Classification (NCBI taxonomy): domain Eukaryota; kingdom Metazoa; phylum Chordata; class Actinopteri; order Siluriformes; family Clariidae; genus Clarias; species Clarias gariepinus. The sequence goes on from NC_071105.1 coordinate 39,636,958, forward strand.
TATATATTTCTGTGTGCATTTTCATAAACTAATTGGTATACCATTTTGTAAATTTGTATATTCCAACTCAAATTTTTATTGGAAATTCTATCTTGACTAGGTTAAATTATACTATCTAGTGCAATTTAAGCAGTTTTCTTCTGGGATTAATAAAGTTCTTTGAATCTTAAATCTTGAATTCTTTCCTCCTTTGTAGTGAAATCTTTCTACAGGGTCAGAAGTAATTACACATTAAAAATTAGTAATAATCCATATTTCTAATACAAAAAACTAATTTTATACTAATTAATTATAATACTTTATTACATAAAAACCAATCTTGACTTTTCAACGCAATAACTTCTTCTTGCACCGTTCACCGAGCCTGAGGTCATCGGCTTTGCATGAGTTTTTATTGTCTCCGGACGTAGTGTTGCGTTTCTCCTTTTCACTGCACGCCACCATCACTGCACAAGAACAATGAAATTCCACACTTTACTGTGCGATCGTAGCCCGACCCTGAACAGTCAAGCGGTCGGCCATCTTTGTTTACGTTGCATGTACTGGCTCTTGCGGGCCGATGCTGGTATCAATGCAGGAAATATGACATCCTATTTACTATCGTGTGTTTATTTTATCATGACTCCAGTGATACTACAGGTTGGATAGTCGTTAAATATTGCCTAGTTCATCATACTCACCCTGTACTCTGTCCTTCCATTGTAGGTCAAAGTGGCCAAGTTCTCACTGGGATTGATGTCTGGGGAATTATTAATTCCCATGAAAACATGCAGGTTAGTCTAATTGGCGTTCCCAAATTGCCCGTAGTGTGTGACTGTGCCCTGTGATGGATTGGCACCCTATAAAGTGGGATAGATGATGAGCTGGTGAGTGAGTGATGTTTGTGTTACTGCAGTAATTATATAAACAAATAGTTCCTTTAAATTACATTTTCTCATTGATTTCATTTTGTTCTAAGGTTATAACTACACACACAGATAACTACACACAATTATCTAGTAATAATAATAATAATAATAATAATAATAATTGTCATCATAACTAAACACAAATGCACATCTGTCACAGTGCACACCACTGATTCTAACATTTAATTAAAATATCAACACAGATGTTTCATTCAAAAATTATTAGATAATTGGTTATTATTAGATAATTTGTCTTAATTGGTGTTACATAGTTGTTACATTCTCCAGCTATCTGTCATGCGCACACTTACACACACACACACACACACACACACACTGGTCTTCCCCAGACCTTCATCCCCAGACTTTCTAAAATCCCAAATTGTGTTCAGTTCTCCAGATGTGGCATTGATGACGTAACCCAGTAGTTGACTGGCAGCATGCCAGGGGAGAGTTGAAAAAAACTGAATGTAATTATTAATAAAAGCCTCTGACCCCTATTAAATTGTTTGTAATTATACTTCAGTACACCAGAGTAACATCTGACACACGGATCTAAAAACACTGAAGCAGCAGCAGAACTTTGTGAAAATTAATATTTGCGTCATTCTCAAAACAAACAGAAAGTGTGTGTGTGTGTGTGTGTGTGTGTGTGTTTGTGTGGAAACATCTGAAAAATGAGGAATGCGCGCTTGCTGGGCGTGGCCCAGGGGGCGGAGTCTCACCGGCGCTCTTTGAAGGTTTTAGAAGTTCCTCGTTTAATTTGTTTTGCGCTCGCGGGTGGCGCGGGTCTGTGCGCGGGCTCTAACCTCTCTGTGTGTGTGCGCGTGTGTGTGTGTGTCAGCATGTCGGACATGGCGCACGAGCCGCCGGACTTTAAGGAGATGGGTGAGGAGGATCTGTGGGATCGGATTAACGATAACAGGCTCGCGATCTGCCTGGGCGTGCGGCCCGGCGTGCTCATCCCCTACCTGCGGCAGGCGCGCGTGCTCAACGACCTGGACGAGGACGAGATCCTCACGTGCATGAAGTTCACCAACTACAGCCTGAGGACCAGTGAGTGTGTGTGTGTGTGTGTGTGCGTGCGTGCGCGCACGTGCATAAGTGTGTGTGTATGAGGACCAGTATGTCTGTATGTGTGTAAGAGAGATAGGACAAGTGAATGTGTGTGTGTGTGCGTGCATAAGTGTGTGTGTATAAGGACCAGTATGTCTGTATGTGTGTAAGAGAGATAGGACAAGTGAATGTGTGTGTAGCTAAAGAATCTACTGCCGGGATATCAATTATATAATAATAATAATAATAATAATAATGTTAATAATAATAATAATAATAATAATAAATGGTGGCTCAGTCGGCTAAGCCTCTAAGTTATTGGTTTAGGACTCTAAGGATCTTGGTTCAAGCCCCACTGTCGGTGGGTTGCCACACCCCATAATACCCAGGGACTGCATGCAGCGGCGGTCCCAATCCCAGACAAAATGGGAGTTTTGTGTCAGGAACGGCATCCGATGTTGCCAAAAGATCTATTAATGGATCAGATGGTCCGCTGTGGAGACCCCTTGAGAGGAGCAGCCGAAAGAAAGAAAGGTTAATAGCAGTCATAAAATGAAACGTCAGTGATCACATCATCAACCCTGGATCCTCGTGCTTGGTGGGTTTCCTCCAGGTTCTCCGCTTTCCTCCCACAGTCCAAAAACATGCAGGTTAGTCTAATTGGCGTTCCCAAAATGCCCGTAGTGTGTGACTGTGCCCTGTGATGGATTGGCACCCTATAAAGTGGGATAGATAATGAGCTGGTGAGTGAGTGATGTTTGTGTTACTGCAGTAATTATATGAACAAATAGTTCCTTTAAATTACATTTTCTCATTGATTTCATTTCCTTCTAAGATAATAACTACACACACAGATAACTACACACAATTGTCTAGTAATAATAATAATAACAATAATAATAATAATAATTGCCATCATAACTAAAAACAAATGCACAACATCTGTCACAGTGCACGCCACTGATTCTAACATTTAATAAAAATGTAAACACAGGTCTTTCATTCGAAAAACAACAACAATTCAACAAAGAAATGTACAGTCTATTTTTTCTAAAATGCGCAGGTAAGACAAGGGGTGTAGTCGGTTTCTTGAACACAAGTTTTAGCTGCACCACACAATTAAACAACAAATACAATATGAACGTTATTGTATTAATACAAATGAAAAATACATAAATAATGTATTATTTTTAATTTTTAAAACAGTTATTCTGCATTTATTTCCTGTTTGAATGGGTGTGTCTTTGTTTGTTTGTTTGTTTGTTTATAAACATCTTTCCATTAACCATTAATGTAAACACTAATAACAGTAATAATAGATTAATAATATGTTAATTGTAGACCCTCACAGCTAAAGGTGCTTTTAGTCAATACTTTTCATTTCTTATTAGTAATGTGAAAAATTCTATAGAAATAATTAAAACTCACACTGGCCCAGGATGTTTGTTTGCTGATTGTTATTCATTTTATTGCCACGCCCTAAACACTGATTCATATCCTTTTAAATCCTGTTTATCGAGCCCTGAGTCAGTGTCGAAGCATTTAAAAGCACTGAGAGCACTAAAAGGTGCTGTAAGAGAAAAGCGCTATCCACCCAAAAACCATCCACTTCTGACCTGCATGAGCTGATGTGAGCTGACGTGAGCTCTCGCTCCTGAGACGAGGAGTCCAACTCCTGATCTCTTTTCAAAGACCAATGCATTACCATTGTGTCGCTCGGAGGGAAAAATCTTTAGGTAAAAGGCTTTAGGTGAGAGTTTACGTGACCTGGGAGTGGCGTAGTGCTCTGGTGATGGCGATCCCTAGTGGTGTGGAGTGGAAGTGTCAGGTTTTGACACAATGACGCTTCACTGAAAGACAACAATCAGGGGGTTCGAGTGTAAAGAATGAACTCTGTGTCAGAATGAAACATGACACGGAGTGAAACCTGATTCTGTCGACAGTGCGCCGCGTCAGACGAGCCGTGGCTGAAGGTCATCGCGTTCCTCTCGGAGTTTGGAGTATAATCACGGCACTGCGCTGTAGTAACATGTCATCTGATCCTGCTCTTCTCACATTCTTCAGTGTTTTTGTAGCGTCCCTGAAACTTCCCTGAGTTATGAATCACATATCTGGATTCTGTTCGGTCTGTTTGAGGCTGATTCATTTCCTATAACACTGTTATTTATATTAATGCACACCTTCTGATCTAATATGTTATGGTTTCCATGGTAACATCTCATACAGCACATGCTCGACCGATCATAAATTGGTTTAAAAAAATCAGTAGCGATGTAATGAAAAAAAAGAAACATGTTTGTGTAACATAAGTGTAAGGAGTCTCCAGTGTCAGAGCTTTGTAACAGTCGCAAATGTTATCAGTTAGCGACCAGCAGCACTGGGATTTCATAAAAGTGATGCGTCCGGCTTTTCTCCTCAAACAAATACAGCCAACTGACACTAATATAACCCGCTGTAACGGGTGCTACGTGTGGGTTTTGAGGAAGACATGTATGCAGAGGTGATCGTTGGTGAATACTCTTAATAGTAAACACTTAACATAAATAGACATTTACAGACGGAAGCTCACGGAACAGGAATACGGGGTATAAGGGACAACAGAGGCTAACCACGCTGAACAGGAACTAAACACTACAGACCAGACACGGACTACGCATAACAGGCTAAACCTGGACTACGCATAACAGGCTAACAGGCTAACCAGGAACAGACTGTTTTGGTGTAAAGCAGCTCGTGTGCACGTTAGAGACGGATAAAAGTCACGTGTAATTATGAATGTAAACCGTAATGACGCGTAAATCTGATCTGAGCAAAAAGTCTGAATTGTGCAACGTGGGTTGTAATGTGACCGTAGCCTCAGTGCCATGTGTGGGTGTGTCTGTGTTGTCTGAAATATGATAAAGCATTTTATTTAGCAGTGGATATAAGCTGGTGAAAATTTTAATGCATCACTAATAAATCACCAATGAAGTGAATAAAAAAGTCTGGAATATTTTTTAATCAAAAGGAATTACTCTGAGCTCTGAGTCGTCTACTAGAACAGTAATGTTAGTGTGTGTTGTTCCAGATTCCTTAATCTTGGTGCTTTGTGTGTGTGTGTGTGTGTAGGCCACATGCTGGACCTGCTGCGTATTCAGGGGCGTAACGGAGCCATGGCTCTGCTGGAGGGTCTGATGATCCACTACCCCGCCCTCTACACTAAGGTCACCGGCTGCAAACCCAGCACCGAGCCCAGCCGCTTCAGCGGTAATGCTCTTCATCATCATCATCATCATCATATTCATAACCATAATAATAATAATATGTCTTGGTAATACAGAACATTAGACTTTTGTGCCAGAAGTGGAAAAATGATGAAAGTAATAAATGAGTGAAACTGGAGATGGAGATATAGGAGCGGGAAAAATTAAAATTGTCTCTGGAATTGTCTTTAATATTAACAGCATATATAATAGATATAAAATAGATAATTATAAAAATAATTAAGCATTTTTTAATGCAGTGATAAAGTGAGATCAAACAGATGAGAGTGATAAAAAAATCTAATTTTTGTAATAAATTATAAACAAAGCAAAAAAACAAAAACAAAAGCAAAGATGCCTGCTTTAGTAAAAATATAATTAATTAAAGATGTTACAATGTGATGTTATAAAAATAACAATCCAAATAAAAAACACACGAAATTTTACAATTTTATATTTTTTGTCCTCCTCTCTCACTCTCTCATTTCCCTCAGCTTTCAATTTATAACGTGCCAAATTAATTTCATAACTATGTTTTAAATATTCAATATAATTCTATTTAAAAAAGAATCCTGTTCTTATTTAGGACATATTTTTATATTTTATACTCTCCATCACACCATGATTATTGATTTGGGATTTTTATTCTTTTTAAATCTTTTTTCTTTATTTTTACTTCGAGGTGGAGAGCGAATGATATGAAATAGAATAAAAATAAAATAAATCGTAAAAAAATGGGGAAAAATTGTAAAAAAAAAACAATAAAATGAAATGATAATTATTCTAAAATTGTTTTGTGTGTGTGTGTGTGTGTGTGTGTGTGTGTGTGTGAGCAGGGTTGATAAAGTACTCGGAGCTGACGGAGTACTTGGTGCGCGCGGTCACAGGGATGCAGAAGGAGCTGCAGACGGAGCGCGAGGAGGCGGTGCAGCTGCGCGCGCAGTGTTCCAGCCTGCAGACGGAGCTGTCGCGCGTCACACAGCAGCTGGAGGAGCAAAAAACACTGCAGACTGAACACACACGCCTGCGCAAGTCCCACGCAGGTAACACACACACACACACACACACACACACACACACACACATATACACTTGCAGGTATCTTGCAGGGACACTTTAAAGCATGAAGAAATCATGTGTGTGTGTGTGTGTGTGTGTGTGTGTGTAGATATGTACAGAGACCTGTTGAAGCTGAAGGATGAAAAGTGTGATCTGTACGTACGCTACGCCGCAGCAGTGGAGGAGAAATCAGAAGTCAACATCCGCTGCAGGGATCTTAACCTACAGGTGTGTGTGTGTGTGTGTGTGTGTGTGTGTGTGTGTGTGTGTGTGTGTGCATTGCTTATACACTGGACGCTATACTCTTTAAAAAACTTTAACACTGTCTCCATCTGTCTTTTTTCCTGTCTCACTCTCTGTCTCTCTCCCTGTGTGTCTGTCCCTCTTCTTGTCTTATTTTCTGTCTCTCTGTTTCTTTCTGTCTCCCTGTCTGTCTTTTTTCTTGTCTGTCTGTCTCCCTGTCTGTCTCTCAGGTGTATCAGCTGCAGTGTGAGCTGAGAAAGGCTCAGGTGGAGACAGACTTTCAGCGACACCGCTCAGTGAGGAGAGCGTCCGCCAGTGACGCGCAGCAGCTACGTGACGAGATCATCACACTGCGCAGACAACTGCAGCACGCTGAGAACATAACACCGGTCAGACACACACACACACACACACACACACACACACACACACACACACACACACAGACAGATATCCATTTAAAACATTCAACAAGAGACACGACAATCAATGTGTGTGTGTGTGTGTGTGTGTGTGTGTGTGTGTGTGTGTCAGGCGTGTCAGGACATCCTGGCCCAGGATTTGGAGGAATCGCGGGATTGTCGCACTGAACTCGCGGAGGAGCTGCGGAGACTTCAAGACGAGAACGAGACGCTAACAAGGGGGAGACGCGAGGTGCTCGGGCGTCTGTTATCTACCTACTTATTGTGTAACGCTGAGCAGATACAGTGCTAGGTGGCGCTAACTAGCTGGTTTTGTTCAGAAACCTCAGTTCAGTTCCTTTAGTTCCTCATGGGATTTAATCCTGTCTGAATATAAGGCTCATGACATCACAGGGTCACGTTAATAACCTGTTCTACTCCCTCTCTCTCTCTCTCTCTCTCTCTCTCTCTCTCACACACACACACACACACTCTCTTACACTCTGTCTCTAGCTGTTAGAGGAGAAGGACTGTCTGGCCCTGCAGGTGCAGAAGCTGACTCTGGACTGTGAGATGTATCAGCAGAAAAGCTCCGCCTTCCAGACCCAGTTTGGAGAGCTTCAGGCCGAGCGAGACCGGGTCGGTGTCCGTCCCACCACATCACGCTGTTACTACTGTAACTCTCTCTACCTCCTGATCTACACACACACACACACACACACACACACACACACGCTCCCAAACATTAGCTAACATGCTCATAACCCTGAACGCTAAGCGCTAGCTCCCCAATAAGCATGGTGTGTTTACATGAAAAGAGAGAGAGAGAGAGAGAACGAGCAAGAATGTAGGATTTTAAAAAAAGAGTGAAGGAAGAAAGTCAATGGCACGTTTTAGGAGAATGAAAAAAGGATACAAAAGAAGGAAAGAAGGAGGGAAAGGAAAGAGGAGGACAGAAAACAAAAGAAGTATAAATGAAAAAGAAGAAAGAGCAACCTGAAAGAGAAAAAAGGTGTGACATGTTTCAGTAGAAGAAAGTAAGAAAGGGAAAAAAGAAAGAAAGAAAGAAGTAGAAAAAAAAGAGTAGAGAGAAAATTTATTACAAAAAGAACAAAGAAATAGAAAGAAGGAGGG
>NC_071105.1:39650000-39725000 GCF_024256425.1 Clarias gariepinus
CTCTTTAAGCAGACACGGCTCCTCCTCCGCTCAATGCCGCCTTCTGAGAATGGAGACGAGTGTAGCGTGCGGATTAAACACGAGGGGTCTGAGCTCCGCCAATTCCACGATACTGAGGCTAAACTTCTTAAAAATTCAGGATGTTGTTCAGTTTTATTTATTTCTAATTTCATCAAAAATAAATTATTAAATAAATAAATTACTCGGAGATGCTAATTCTAAAGATTCTCAGCAGGCGAGGCTCAGCCATAAGGAACAGAAATGCTAACGTAGCCTAGAAAGCTAACAAATATCTGAGGATCTCTTGTGAACCAGAACCCCCAGGTCCAATAAAGGTTCTAATCCGGTCCGCCAGGAAGGCTTTACACTCTGTGTTCTGGATATAAACCGTCCTGGAAAAAGAGCTATTTCCAGTTGCTCCACCAGGGGGCAGCGTCATACACTCAACATCATAAACTTATCTACAGGGAAAAAAAGTCATACACTTATTATAAATGTTTTTTATTTTGTATTTTTTTATGAAATATGGTCAATACTTTTACAAGACATACATGTAACTTTTTTTTATCATTAAACTTAACCAGGCACAACATGGTTCTATTGCTGAAAAGCGTCTCACTTGGGTGTAGTGTCCGTAACTTCATTGAATTCAAAGCTTTCAATTGTCATTCAGATGAAACTCGGCCAATTTAGATTTCACATGAAAAGAGATAAACCTGAAAACGTCTATTATTCCAAAACGTCGTTCTAACTTGTTACGATATCGCAGCCTGAATTTGACGTGTGTTTTGAGCGTCTTATGACTCGTATAACACCTTTAGACTTTTCCTCCTCAGCCTATCAGACTCTCCTCCAGCAGCTGAACAGCTGTGAGGTCACCTCGGGCGACTCCTTCTACGTCCGGGTCAACATGTCGCTGCAGGGGGGCGGGGCCGAGACGCTGTCCGTCACCTGTAACGACATCCTGCACGTGACGGACAGTCACTTCGGCCATGAAGGTTACTGGAGGGCGAGCCACGTTGACAGCTGTCAGCTGATCGACCTGAAGAGTGGGCGTGTCCCTAATTTCTACAGGTAGTACAATCGAGTTCAGTCGAGTACAGTCGAGTACAGTGCGGTGTTGGATGCGGTGGCTCAGGAGTGTGTGTGTGTGTGTGTGTGTGTGTGTGTGTGTGTAGAGCGCAGAGGCAGTTAATCAGAGCGATTGAGGAGCTTTCATTTCAACAACAAGCACCCAAGAGGGTAAATCACTTCCTGTTTTAATCTCATTACAGCATGAAAGCACTGACACTGGAGACTCCTTCCTTCCTTCCTTGTTAAAAAAAAAACATCTCCTTTTAAAATATTTGTTAGTTTATCTATAAATGTCAAAAACTAAAACAAAGGTTTATTTTGAATATAAATCATGGCTGCAAAGAATGATAAAACCTATCCGGATGAGTTTGTTGTATAATGTTATATAATAAGTGATATGTATAATAATTTTGTGTGTGTGTGTGTGTGTGTGTGTGTGTGTACAGATGGAGAGGGCAAAGGTGAAGCAGAAGACTGTGCGAATCATCAGTACAGCACGACAGGGCCGGAACCCTTTGTGGGTCAGTGTGGAGGAGGACAACAATGCAAACTCACCACGCGGTAATAGAGAGAGAAAGAGTGTGTGTGTGTGAGAGTGTGTGTGTGTGTGTGTGTGTGTGTGTGTGTGTGTGTGTGTGAGAGAGTGTGTGAGAAAAAAAGAGATAATAAACACTCCTGCCGTTGAGTCATTCATGTAATCCAGGTTTAAACCTTCCCTCTTCCTGATCCCCCCCGTTATTACCCCTCAGATGACGGTAAGTCCGGCTCGGTGAGTCTGATGCCCTACACCCTGGTGACCCCTCACTACCCCCCCGTGTGCCGCCCCGTCCTCCTGCTTCCCACAATCCTCAGGGGCATCGTTCACAAACGCCTGGCTGAGCAGGACGGCTACCAGCTGTGTGAGCCAGGTACGGCAAGGACAACTACACAACAGACAGAGAGACAGACAGGTAGAGAGACAGACAGAGAGACAGACAGGTAGAGAGACAGACAGAGAGACAGACAAAGACAACAGTTTAAGTGCTTTTATGTTTCATATAGTAACAAAAATTTATACTACTGCTATACTACTAGTTTATTTTCACTATGTTGTAAACAAACAAATACATTTTACAATTTAATTGTTTTTGTTTTAAGCCATAAACAAATCACAGATTAAAAAACCTATTACTACTATTATTATTATTATTATTAATAATAATAATTTACTGGAATAATTTAATAATAATTAATAATAACTTATATAACGTATATAAATAAAATTATTAAATGAAAAAAAAATATTTATGGTGTAAAATAAAAGTTGTCAAAATGTTGAGAAAGCAAACAAATAATTGATTTATTAACCTGTCTATATATTCATTAATTAGCTTGCTTTTACGATATAAAGTAAACAAACAAACAATAAAATAGAAATGTAAATGCTTTAATAATCGTATAGATATTGTGTAGAAAAATAATAAACATAAAAAAAGTCTTTAGCGTTGATGTTGTGTGTTGTATGAGAGGATGAGACACAGACGTGTAAAAACACATATTACAGGGTACAGACTGTAAGTGATGATGTCACACCTTTCAAGGATTTCCTCCGGGATTCATAAAGTTTAATCTTCTCTGATTTTTCGGCTTTAGAGACCCTGAGCCCGTCTGAGCACGCGGCCCGGATGCAGAAGGGCGAGGTTCTGGAGGAGTGTGACCCCAACACACACTGCTGTTACACCGTGCAGGGGGTCGAGAAGATCATGAAACGTGTATGTATCATTGTACACACACACACACACACACACACACACAGTAGTGCAGTGTACTTCACTGTTACTGACAGCATTAATTTATATGTAAACACTCGATATCAGTGTTTTTTATCTCCAGACAGAATATTATTGATTTTGCATAAAAATGTAATAAAGATTTATTACTATAAAAATATTATATATAAATAAATAAATGAAACATCATTTTTTACTCCAACTTTACTGTTGCGTTCACATCCACTATTGTTTCCCACAAACAGGAAGACGAAGGCATTTTTATCAAATGTAAACCTAAAGTTAATGTTGTATTTAGGGCTCTGGTGAGGTGTGTTCAGATTGAAACCAGTCATTGTGTGTGTGTGTGTGTGTGTGTGTGTGTGTGTGTGTGTGTGTGTGTGTGTGTGTGTGCAGGGCACTCACTGTGTTCTCCCGCTGGGGCTGGATTGTGTCCGGCGTCTGCATCGCTCTGAGATTTTCCCCATCATCATCTTCATCGCGTCTACAGACCGCAGCGCTCGCAGGTTCAAGTAGGTCGTCTCGTACAGACCAGACGCTGTCGCTCTCTCTGTTTATAACCAACATCAATAAACCCTCTGGTCATGTCCAGGGGAAACCGTGCTAGTGCTCATGGTATCTTTCACAGTCACGACTTCTGAGTGTCTGCTGTAGTGATGGATTTCCTGAAAGAATCTCGTCTGTTATAAACGCACCCGTCTGTCGTTCCTCTCTCTCACTCTCTCACTCTCTCCCTCTCTCGCTCTCTCGCTCTCTCTCACAGACACAAACTGCGTCAGCACGACCTAACGGAGACTCAGCTGCTCGAGTGTTCCCGGAGCGAGGAGCCTCTCCTGGACAAACTGCCCTGCCTGTACCGCAGGGTTCCTCCCGACAGCTGGAACGACATCGCCGCCCTGCTGGACAACCTGCAGCACATCGTCCGGGAGGAGCAGCGCAAAATCGTCTGGGTCGAGCCGGACCTCTGGTGATGAACGCGCAGAGAACTTATAAATGCTAATAATACTACTAATAATAATATAAATAAAAAACACTAACCCTAACACTACAAAATGAACGAATACTTCTCATCACCTGGAGGTCACATGACCAGGCCAGGTAAATTCCCGCGCTGAAGATTGAAACACCTGGTGTGTGATGGAGGAATGTGTTAATAATTATTATAAATACGTGAACGTGTTAATGGCTGGTGTTGGTGAGGGGCAGAAATGCACAAAATGAAACTTAACCCCGTTTTAAATTTTAACTTAACTGCTGTTTAATATTTTATGTTTCAGTGTTTTTCTTTGAACTCTAAACTTGTAAAGGCGTAAAGTGTGAAATGTTTCCTCGAGTGCATTAACCCCAGGAGACTTTAGTTAAACACTGTACTGAGCGTTGTTTTGTGAATGTTTGTGAATTTTCAGCAATTTTTCAGAAAACATATTTAAGTGTCATATTTTTTACAAACAGTATATATAGTTACACACACACACACACACACACACTGGTCTGGTGATCACTGACTGGAATCACAACTTCACAAATTTTATTTTTAACGAAACACATTTTATCTTTTATTCTTTAAATCTTTTTCTTATTGTTTTAGAATTCGTATGATGGAAATTTTATTTAGTGACTAAATTGAGTATTTATATTCAATAAATAAAATGAAAGTGGTATAAATATTAATTTAATAAACATTTAGTTACATGAAAAAGTTGTGCTTGATGTTGCAGTCAAACTAATAAATAAATATATGAATAAATAAATAAAATGTAAATGTTTTATTTGTTTTATGCTGTAGCAAAGAAATACTGTTACAACTGTGACTAATAATAAATAAATAAATAAACTCATTAATACATTAATACAAATCATGTATAATGGTAAATAAAGTTGTTAAATTATGTTTAATTTATTTATTAATCTGTCTATATAATTCATTGGTTTGCTTTTACCACATTAAAAAACAAACTAATAAATAATTAAATGCTTTAATATTTGTTTTATGCCATAACAAAAAAATAAATACTTCCACTATTACTACTACTATTATTATTATTATTATTATTATTATTATTATTAATAATAGTAATAATAATAATAATGTTCTAATGTTAAGTTGTTAAAAATATAAACAAACACAATAGATTTAATATTCTGTCTATATAATTATTCATTGGTTTGTTTTTATAATATTAATAATAATAATAATAATTATTATTATTATTATTATTATTATTATAATTTAATAATTTAATAATAAATAAATAAGAGAAAAATTTTGGACTTGCGAAAATATCAGATGCTATACATTTATGATTTATTGCAAATTATACGTGAACACAAAACAATATATTAACCTAATGCCATTTGTCAGAGTATACTCTAATGTACTAAATTCTAATGTTTCTTGAGTTGTGATGAATAAAAACAAATAAAAATAAAACCATCACCAATATTCTCAGGTAGTTAACTGGCTGATCGGAAGATGTTTGTCTGCTTCATCTGATTAAAGGGGACATTGTAGAGATTTGACTTATGCTTGAACTTTCCTTTTAACTGTCGGTACACTTTTGAGAAATCTATAACTGTCCAAAAATAATATTGACGATGACTATTTAAAAACACTATCTGAGCGAAAATTTCAGAATGGTCAAATTATTGTCCTGCTTTAAGCAAAGACAACAGCAGAGGAGATTAGGCTGAAATTCCTGGGTTGGGTTAAGAACCGTCTAGGACATCTGGAAGGATTCTGCTGAATCCTCAACTTGGCAGAAGAAACATGGTGAGAAAAACATCCTGATTGAGCCTGATGGGAGAGAGATCACTTTAACACTTAGTGAAGTCGCATGGTAAGAAATGTGGAGGGAAAATCAGAGCTTGGTTTAATAGTGAAAGTGGGAGCATTTCCATACACTGATTAGGCCTAAACAGCTGTGTGTCCATAAGAAAACCACTTGTTAGTGAGACTTCAGTTTGTTAGGGGCTGATTACTTAAAATGGTTTATATTTATGCAGTAAATACACTACCGATTTTTTTTTCCTTTCTACATTGTAAAGGAATGCTGAAGGCGTCCAACAAATGCATTAATCTCCTTTGAACAGTTAATGGTGAGATGTTTCTGCTACTTCTGCTCTGTAAAGACTTCATAACGCCTCTAATCTCAGGTGCTGTTAATTGGTCATTTTTCAGGCTGATAACTCTAAATGAACTTCTCGTCTGAGGCAGAGGTAGGTTTTGGTCTAATGCACTTGACAATACTGTTCTTGCAGAAACTATTACAGAAAGGCCGACCTCTGTGTCTTAAAATAACAACTAACTGTGGTTTTTCTTGTTGTTATGTAATTAACTAATCCCATATGTGTTATTTTAGTTTAGTTTTAAAATCCTCAGTATTGTTGTAGAATGTAGAAAATAAATCACTAAACAAAAACAAAGATATTTGCAAGAGTTCCCAAACTTTTAAACAGTAGTGTAGTTATCGCTCCCTGCTTAATCTCTTCTCTTTTATGTATCTGTATTTTATAATATCTATTATGATTATTATTATTTTGTTGACCTTAATATCAATATCAGTGGATTAGTGGTAAATATTTTAATAATAATAATAATAATAATAATAATAATAATAATGATGATAATAATTGATACTTTTTTCCACTTATTAACATTTTTTCCACTTTAAATCGTCTCCACTTGTTTAGGTTTGGTCCACTAGGTGGCGACATTGTTGCACAATTACAATTTTCTTTCACATCTCAACCATATTCGTATATACTCACTATACTGTACAGATACAGTCAGCCAAAAAAGTATATATAAAAATTGTATGATGTATATTATCTTACCATAATATTAATAATATTATCATATATATAAAACGCATAAAGTAGCAATAAATGTAGTATTAATATACTGTATATATACCTTTTTTCTTTTCCTAAAGTGTGTACAGTATACATTTTCTTGGCTGACAGTGTATACTGTACAGTTTGATGTCATTTACAAGAAAAATACCAATTTTTAAATTAGTTTGAATATTGAAGCCATGTCGGTATTTCTTACAGAGTACAGAGGAACCTTGGATTACGAGCACAATTCGTTCCGGAAGCAGGCTCATATTCCAAAACACTCATAAACCAAACTTTATTTTTCCATAAGAAATAATGGAAACTCAAATTATTTGTTCCGCAGCCCCAAAAAATATATACATAAAAAATAATCAACACAAAATATAAAGTAAAAATAAAACAAATTAACCTGCATTTTACCTTTTAAAAAAAGTAAAAAGAAATCCTGACAGATAAGTGTTTCGATTCAAGTGTTTCACGTTGTGTGTGTGTGTCTGTGTTTGTGTGTGTGTGTTTGTGTGTGTGTGAAACCCCTCCCGTCCCAAGAAAGTGTATAAACCAGCTCGGTGTCAACTTACGCGCGCGCAAACATAGGAGAGGCTGAGGGAGAAAATCGCACAGTAAACCTTTCTCCTTTCTTATTTAAATTTCACATAAACACACATTAACGAAAAGACTGTTTTGTCTAAAAAAACAAACAAACTAATTAACCTGCACTTTACCTTTAAAAAGAATCGCGACAGAGCAGTGTTTCTGTGTAGGGCAGTGAGTGTGTGTGTGTGTGTTCGTGTGTGTAAAGCACACTCTTGCTGCTTCACACAAACACACACACACACACACTCTAACAACCGCCCGACACAGTGTCACATTACGCGTGCGCACACACATAGGCTGAAAAAAAGAGGGAGAAAGAAAATGGATTTTTAAGCTCCTTTTTTAAAACCTTTTTTAAATGAGATTTTAATGAGTTTTTTTTTTTTTTTGCTTCACACACTCGTGTTATAAGAAACAGTACATGCGCATTGTACACACGTTATGTTTCACACACACACACACACACACACACACACACACACACACACACACGTGGTCACAGTGTTATAGTAAACAGTACACACGTGCACGGATGTTGATTATACCCCTAAGAGACGATCACTAAGTCCCAGCAGGGTAGACGATTACCCACAATTCCGCGGCGCAAGAGAGAGAAAACCCGCGGCTCAGTTGTGATCACATGACGCTCGGCGTCAAAACAAGAAGCGCCTGCATGATACATGATATTCTGTGCTCGTAAACCAAGACTTGTTCGTTTTCCAAATCAAAATTTATTAAAAATCTTCGCAAACCGTGTTACTTGAATTCAGTTTCCTCCTACAGTAAAAAAACATGCAGTTGCCTGGTGTTTTAAAATTGCCCCATAGCGTGTGTATGATTGTGTGTGTGTGTGTGTGTGTGTGTGTGTGTGTGTGTGTGTGATTGTGCCATGTGATGGGTTGGTACCCAATCCATAGTGGACTTTGTACTTTCGTACAGGGTGTACACAAATTTCTGCTAGTGGGTCAATAAAGTACATCTCTCTATCAGTCTGTCTAATGAAGCACTTAGTTTTAATAAATATAGTTTATTTATGTAAAAACTATAAAATAATTTTAAGGACCTCTTTTGTTTTGTAGATTCTGACATAGTTAAATAAAAAACAAAACAGACTTTTAGGTTAAAAACACGTCCACAAAATGAAAACTCCAGACCAGAATTTTTTAATTTTAAAAAAGTGTGCGCGCATGTGTGTATGTGCGCGTGCGTGTGAGAGTGCGAGTGTGTCACATGCAAGCTGCAAAAGTCTGCGCCGTGCGTTCACAGTGCGTACCGTAAAACCCTTAATATAACCTCAGACACATCTTCCCACGCCACCCGACACCACTCACGTCCTCACGTTCAAACCAATCACGTGTTTCATATTGACCTAAGAAACATGATAATATGTTCTGCTCGGTTTTTGTTATCTGGTTACGGCCCGGGGGAAGAGCGCATGCGCACATATCTCCGTCATTACGGTACCGCCCTCCAGCGCAGCGGTGATGAAACGAAACCTAAAGTGTGTGAGAGTTACAGTGTGTCCAGTTCACTCCGCTGTTCCACCCGGGCCTGGGCTCTCTCTCTCACACACACTCACACACACACACAGACTGAAGGTAAGTACACATCATGTTTCATTCTTACTGTTTTAAACAGATGTTTGCATGAAATTAGAGTTTAATGTGATTTTTCGACTCGTTATTCGGCCTCTTCCTTAAGTTTCGTTTTATTGAGAATTAAAGCGTCTCTTTAAACACATCCGCGTTTATTAACTGACCTGTTCACACACACACACACACACACACACACACACACACACATGTAGAGTGTAATGTCGCGTTTATAATCTCAGGTGTGTTGAGTGTGTAGTGTGTTAGTGAGCAGGTTACTGTGGAATGTACAGTTTGAGCCATGACTCAGTAATGTAACATGACAGTGTGTGTGTGTGTGTGTGTGTGTGTGTTCACACCTTAATGACATCGAACATATTATTGTCGTCTTACAATTCATTCTTCTGTTCATTTATTTGTTTATTTACAGCAATGTATAGTACAGGTATAAAGTATAAAGTGATATACAGTGGAACCTCGGATTACGAGCACAATTTGTTCCTTAAGCGGCTCGTATTCCAAAACACTCGTAAACCAAAGCAAATTTCCCCTTAGGAAATAATGGAAATTCAAATTTCAAAATTTTCTAAATACAAAAAATAAATAAATAAAAATAATTAACATAAAATATGAAGTAAAAATAAAACAATTTAACCTGCCCTTTACCTTTAAAAAAAAAGTAAAAAATAAATCCCAACAATTAAGTGTTTCCGTTTTTGTGCGCAGGCTCTCTCTCTGCTTTCTCTACAGGTGTGTACATGTATAGTACAGGTACAAAGTATATGTACGTATATATAAATAATCTGCTGATTTTTTATGTAATCAGTGATATTATTATTATTATTAATTGAGGTTGAAGCCCACGTACATGTCTGTGTGTCTCTCTGTACAGCAGAACTCTCTGTCTAACTTATTAATACAAAGAAATCACATTCTGTAAGGTTGAGTATCTTACGCCTTTTATCTTACACTCCCTGTTCGGTAATCGGAGAGTGAATCACAGATGAGAAATGGAAAAAGTAGATAAAAGGATAAAGATGAAGTTTTGTCTTAAAACCACTCCAGCGTGTTAAAATTCACTTATACCACTTCAGCGCTGTTATTTCAGCCAAAGTGAAAATATGAACTAATCCCAGTAAAAATATTCACTTTATCTTTTCTAATTAATATCTATTGGTGCAGGTGTTTGTTTACATTGAGACAGTAGCGCATTAGTAGATTATTTTACAGTAGATTATTAAATCCCACACATAACTGTTCATAACATCACTTTTACTCCACATTTAGATTCACTGATGGAGCAGATTAAACTTCAGGTAGATATCTAAGGACTGCAGGAGATTCAGTAACGTCTAGACGGACAGTTTTGTGTGATGACGGGACAGAATTAGCCTGGACAGACATACAGACAGACAGAAATTTTTCTGAGACGGGTTTCTGGTCCTCCTGTGTATAAAATGTAAAGACATAATTAAAAGAGCGAGTTGTGACCAACGTACAGACAAAAGTTTTCTTTTCTTTAAATAGATATACAGTATATAAGGTACACCGGTGGTTTAGTAGTAGCTTTCTCATCTGCCATACAGAAGGTCTGTGTTCGATTCCCAGCCAGTGCCCAAACCCCAGCCACGGGATGCAGTGCCGGTCTCACACCTGGATAAAATGACAGGGTTTTGTCAGGAAGTGCATCTGGTTTAAACTTGTACAAAGTTGTGTACGGATCCGATTAATGAAATCATAAAGATTGCTAAAACAATGAACCGTTTCTGTATAGTTCTCACAATTTTGTTTAAATCTCATCTTGTTTTTGCGTTCCTGCTGCAGCATCTCTCACGCTCTCATCATGGCAGAAGTTACGGACTCCGTGGCCCTGCTGAGCCTCGAGGACGACCTGACCTGCAGCATCTGCTTGTGTCCCTTCGAGGAGCCGGTGAGTCTGAACTGCGGCCACAGCTTCTGCCGCGGCTGTCTCGAGGAGACGTGGAGCACCGCGAGCTCGTACCAATGCCCGCACTGCCGCGCGCACTACCTCACCAAGCCGGATCTGAAGAAGAACACGGTGCTCAGCGCGGTGGTCGACACCTTCAGGTCCAAAGCCGGAACCGGTTCCGGAGCGGGGCCGGACGAGGGGGAGGACGCCGGCTTCGGTGCGGCGCGTCTGCCCCGCCGCGAGCCCAAACCCATCATGTGCGACATGTGCAGCGAGGTCAAGGCGGTGAAAACGTGTCTGACTTGCATCACGTCGTTCTGCGCCGAGCACGTCCGCCCTCACCAGGAGAACCCCCTGTTCCGCGCGCACGAGCTCTGTGAGCCGCTCTCTGACCTCGCGGAGCGTCTGTGTCCTGAGCACGGGAAGCTGATGGAGTTCTACTGCGCGCGCCACGAGAGGAGCATCTGCAGCAGCTGTTTGCAGCAGAATCACAAGGAGTGCGGGTTCTCTACGCCCGGCGAGCAGCGTGAGAAGATAGAGGTGTGTGTGTGTGTGTGTGTGTGTGTGTGTGTGTGTGTGTGTGTGTGTGTGTGTGTGTGGAGGTTTAAAACGTAATTAGTTAATAAACAAATCTTGTAACTTCACCCTGACCGATTTGTTTATAAGTCCTTCTAGAGTCAATACAGCACCAACTGATAAACTGGCACCAGAGTCACTGAGCACATCTTACACACACACACACACACACACACACACACACACACAGTGTGAACACACGTTCTGGGTCGCAGGGTGGAGTTCTGCTCATGGTGTCCTGATTTAAGTCTGTGTCCTTGTTTCCTTCAGTCTGATCTGCGCGACAAGTTGAACAGTCTGGACCGGAAAACTGAAAAGAACCAGCTGGTGATAACGCAGATGAGGGAGCAGCAAGCCAAGCTCAAGGTGAGTGTGTGTGTGTGTGTGTGTGTGTGTGTGTGTTTGTTTGTTTGAAACACTTTGTATGTGTTTGTGCTGAACTCATGTTTACTCAGTAGTCTTGCATCAGTACTAGGTGTTTCTTGCTTAATATGCAAAGCTAATGTGTATTGCACTTCCTGCTTGTGTGTTTGTGTGTGTGTGTGTGTGTGTGTGTGTGTGTGTGTGTGTGTGTGTGAGAGTGAGAGAGAGATGTCACATCTAGACAGCAGTCACAATACAAAACACCCCCTTCGTCGTCAAGGCACAACGGTCCATGGTGTAAATAGGGCTATTGTGTGTGTGTGTGTGTGTGTGTGTTTGTGTGTGTGTGTGTGTGGTGTGGAGAGGAGAGAGAGAGAATTAGAGCGATTGTTAATACATTGTGTTGAAATGTTCAGGATTGCGGCACCACGAGACAAACGAGACCTACAGCTCTACGCTCCGTTAGTCCCCGCCCCCTAATCAGAAACCTGCCAATCACAGCTTAGCAACAGTAACGAAAACCAGGCTGTAAACTTTTGACACGTTGATTTCCGTAGTCACTAGACGTCACGCAGACGTCTATAACGCCCTGTCTCAGAGTCCAGTAATGTAAAGAAATTACAGAGAAATGTGTTGGTGCTGATTGTATTATTATTATTGTTATTATTATTTATTATTTATTATAACTACTTCTGAATTTATGTAAGCGAATGGGAGTGACCGATCTCACTCTCTAAAAAAAGTTTTGGAGAGATGATTTTATTTGTGACCCAAAAATGGCCATTTTCAAGCGTTATACTGTCTCACTTCAAACAATAATCATTTAAAATGCAAATTATTATAAAATATTACTTTATGAGTATTGATGCTAAAAGTGGTTTTTCATGTTTGTCTTTTCATGTGAAATCTAAATCGGCCGAGTTTCATCTGAATGACAGTTAAGAACGTTTTTACTTTGGATTTGAATTTGAATTTTTAAAAAAAGGTTACAGACACTACAGACATAAAAGAGCATGAAATTGTATTTATCAAATGTGTTTCTTTTGATCTAATAAAAATATTCATGTGTATGAATATTTAGCAAAAAACGACGCATGGATCCGGACATGAGAATCATTAAGTGTTATGAAAAATGTTATATGAACTTCAAAGAGTGCTCTTAGCTCCGCCTGTATATAGTAAAGCTCTGATTGAGTGTTGGAGATCATAATCTGTAGCCTATTTAAAGATTTTCATAAACATTTTCCCTCCAGTGAATGACAGATAGATGATTATGTAAAGAATTTTCCATAAACATTATATATATACAAATATATATTTTAGCTTTCATTAAATGTATTCAATTTATATCTCATTTGCATACTGATTGGTTTATGAAAACACGGTAAGAATCATCATTAGGGTAAGGATTAACTGAGATGTACATAAAGTTTTTACTAGTTTTATTTGACTGTTTAAGTTTAATACTAATCTCGTATAAGTGTAAAATCTTTACATGTCAGGCTCAGATCAACAGGTTGCGATGGGGCGGGGCTTAGCGATGATTGTGTAAAAAAACTCGCACACTTTTTACAATTTGTGTTCGGTCATAAAAAGCACCCAGATTAACCAGTCGTGTGTGTGTGTGTGTGTGCGCGTTTTTTTTTCCGCTGCAGGAAATGGCGGTGGTGCGTAAGCGCGCCCTGGAGGCGGAGTACCAGCAGATCCGCGACATGCTCCAGAAGGACGAGCGGGAGGCCATGGGCGCACTGGATAAAGACCTGGAGAGCGGCCACGGCAAACTCAACACCCTGATGAAGAAATTCCAGCAGAACATCGACAAGATGAGCTCCACCAGAGCGGAGATCAACAACCTGCTGGCCAAGTCACACTCTCTGGACTTCTTACAGGTAAGCGCCTTGGATCGCAGCGCAAGGGGAATTCTGGGAAAAATAACATGGCTGTAAGCGGGTAAGGATCACGCGTGAATCGCCCGACTTCAGTACAGCGGTGCGAACGTCCGTGTATGGGTTTTGTTGTTGTTGTTGTTGTTGTTGTAAATGTGACTGCCCCTCTTTGATGCAGGCGTCTGTGGAAATGCCGTCCGTGGTGAACTTTGACCCCTACACCCCACGGATCAACCTGGACTCCAAGCGCATCATCGCCTACCACTCCAGCATCGTGAGTCTGAAGGAGCACATCATGAGAATTCTGCGCGAGCCCGCGGAGAACAGGTTTTCCATCCTAAAGCCAGGTGTGTGTGTGTGTGTGTGTGTACATTATTCTGTAGTCCTGTGTAAGTGTGTGCATGGAGCTCTAATGTCGGATTGCTTTACAGATTTGGGAAAGCCAGGCCCTGCTGAAGGTAAGAATGGTTGTGAGAGGAAATAAAAGGGGTAAAAAACTCGACTAACACGGTCATGTGCGGTCTTACTGATGCTAACAAACATGCTCTCCCTCGTCATTAATGCTGCTTCACACTAACGCTCTGTACTCAGTGATGAGTGATCCAAATGATTTTCCTAGAAAGCTCCTAACGTGTGTGTTTGTGTTTTAGGTGCCGCTGGAGTTCCAGTTAATCTGCCAAGTCCGAGGGAGACCGGTGAGTGTTACAGATTGGATTCGTACACATTTCCTCACCTGTTTAATAAACATTTCAATAAATTTCTTCGGATTCTGTAAATCTGCTTTGCGACCGCGACCGTTACTAAAGGCGCTAAACAAATCAAATTAAATTGAACTCAATTACAGTAAATGAAAGCGTTTTTAAACAAAGCTACAAATTCATGGGATCCAATCACATACAGTAAGTACCAGGCACAGGAATCACCCGGGACGAGCTGATACGATATTATCACGACACCCAGGCGCCGATCCGTATTGCGATTTTGTTACTGTCATGATTTTATCAATTCTTCAATCTACAATTACAATTCTTTTATTTTTTTAAGAAACATATGTAAAACATAACAAATAGTGTACTTGTAACAATTCAAACACTTTTCTCTCTTTTTCCCCTTCACCCCCAAGAAAGAAAGAAAGAATAAATAAATAAATAAAATAAAAATAAATAAATAAATAATAAAAAAATTTAAAACATTTTTTAAAAAGGGAGTGGGGATGATGATGATGATAATAATATTATAACAATATTATATACACGTGTTCATACATACATTCCCCAAAAAACAGGTGAAGGTGAAATGTCGTATTGTGAGACACATTGTGCCATAGGAAATAATATAAATGCAGATAATCCGTTACAGCCACCCAGAAATATTACCAATATCACTAATTTAAAACACTATTATCATATTTTGGTGTATAAAAACAATCAAAACATTTAGAAAAGACATGTGAATAAAGTGAAATATGAAATAAATGGAAATTAAACCTCACTTAACCTTAAGTTATGATTCCTCTTGGCACCGGCTGCTTTAAAAATAAAACTGAAAGTGACTCCCTTTTCTTCTTACTACCGTCCTTGATAACATTCTTGTGTCCCATGGTGCTGTGTCTCACTAAATCTTACACAAAATGCACAAATGTTAAATAAACGAACAATTTAGACAGATACTTAAGAGCGACTTAGATACTTAGAGCGATACTTAAACTCGCTTTGCTTGGCCTTCTGCACCTTCACTGGTGCAAACAAGTTTTGAACGACACCCAGGTGTTCGCGCGACTGTGTGCGGTTCGGCTCGGCGCGGTCACCCGTGTGCCGTTCTTTTTGGTTCGAATGTCTTGCAAAATTTCAGCTCTTGAGGCGAAAAAAGTCTTAAAGCCACTTGCATGCGGAGGCACTGCTGTAATTTTTTTAAAATTTAAAAATAATTGAATAAGTGTGGAAATACATGAATTTTGACACAAAAGAGTCACAATGCTTAAGTCAACCAATTTTCCTTCTATCGCTAGTAATAATTGGCGCCCCTAGTGGCCAGTTTTGTCTAACGCTTGTATTAAAGTGACATCTTGTACCCTAACAAGTTAATATAGAGGTCTCCGAAAAGTGTTTTTAACATTCCAGGTGAAATACAACACCCCGGTGTCCCTGACACTCCCTGTGCTTCAAATACACTCTTCCAGTAAAACCTGTTCCTTTTAGCCAATCAGAACGCAGGAAATGGGATTTCCCTAAAAAACGGCAGACTAAACCCATAGGAGGGGCTACTGAAATATGTTTCACCATTTTTTTTTCCATTGCTAGCAATGATGTCATAGCAAACAGCGTTTTCAAACACATTTATGGACATAAACTGAGGAAGAAAACATGTAAGGGGATGTTTTTTTTTCTTCTATTTTTTTTTTAAATGACAAAAAAATGAATCTGATTATCAAGAAATTAATTGTGAATAACGGGTGCCCTTTAAACCAAACACAACAGCTGGAAGTCTACTTATAGTTTAGAACACTAATAAAATCTTACAATAGCTCCGCCCCCTTATTAGTAACCTACAACCCAAAGCTTGTAGGCATCTCCGCAACCTTATCCTGAATCATACTTTTACATTTTATTCATATCTACATATTTTAATACACGAGATACTGTACACCTAGGTTGAGTCAACGAAGCCCCGCCCTTCAAGGATAGACTAGGCGTCCATATTGTCCACACGTCTCAGAAAGTTATCGATCTCTGATCAGGTTTAGACTGAGAGGTTTAACGTCAGTTTTACAAAGATAGGACAAATATCATCGGAGCAAGCAAGGATTGAAAATGTGAGTGGGCGGGGCTGCAAAGGGTTGAAAATGTGAGTGGGCGGGGCTAAAGTTTAAACGATAAATAAGACTTACACTGTGAAACTTTTACCTTCTGTATTTTATCACCATAAACCTGGATGCAGGTACAAACACCACGATTATGATTAACGTATTATTTGTATCCAAAGGTTTTATGCCAGGTCACAACTCAGGAACCCCGGGTCCCAGATGGCCGCAAGGTGGACCTGAAGGAGCGAAAAAGAAACCTCGCCCGAGTAAGACAGCGAGGAGCATTCGTGCACTTCCACTTTCCCTCAAAAATACAATCATCCAACAGAGCAAAACTTTCTGCAGTGTGTTGTTCAGCTATTTTTTAACGTCTGTTTTTTAAAGGAGACAAAAAGGAGAACCGAGATCAGAAAGAGCGCAAAGATCACAAGGATCAGAAAGATCGCAAGGATCACAAAGATCACAAAGATCACAAAGTTCACAAAGATCAAAGAGATCAAAGAGAGCACGGAGAGAACAGAGAAAGTAAGTCCAAGCCGGAGAAAAAAACTCAACTATTATAAACAAGGTTCATGTTTAACAGCTCAGAACTGTAAAGCTCTCACTCCTGCATGTGCCAGTAATTCAGAGTGTTTTTAATTTTAAAATAAAGCTTTGCTAATGGAGACATACTGTACCCCGTCTGCTGCGTTAGACTCAGACGGCTGATCAGACTTGATCTCGCTCATCCTTCAGTTCGTTGTTGGCAATGTGCTACAGCGTCTTTGGCACTCATTCAGTACGGCGTCTGCAAGTGCAGCGAGTCCAGTCTGTCAAGTCTACATCAGATATATGTGGCTGCGCTACTTCGTTATAGCGCCCCCCGTTGGTCCACATGTCTCTGCAGAAAGTTTCAGCATGATTTCAAAATAAAGGGTGATAAATCAGAGTCCAAAACCAAAATCAGCTCGATCAATGAGCAAAATGATTTCTCATGCATTCAATCAAATCACAAATGATAAATATTTCAATCTCATGTAGGAAAATAATTCATTGGCAAAATAAACATTGATGTAAAGGCATTCACAGAAAGAGAATGAAATAGATTTAAAAACAGAAGGAGTAGGAAGAAAAAAAAGAAAAATTAGAGAACAGGCATTAAAGAATCAAGAAGAAAGAGGATTTGAGAAAATAAGGAAAGAGAAAAGAAAGAAAAAGGGAAGAAAAAAGAGAGAAATGGAAAACATGAATTGAAAGAAAGAAAGAAACGGCCTAGAAAAAATAAAGAAAGAATAGAAAAAAGAGAAAGGAAAAGGAAAAAAGGCAGTTAAAAGAAAGATAAAAATAAGGAATTAATTAAAAGAAATTTGAAGAAAACAAATGGTAACAGAAGTTAAGAAGCGAAGTAATGAAGTGAAAGTATGACGGTTCCAGTAGCAGTGTTAGAATGCCTAATAACTTCAGTATCATATCCTGTTAATTGACGATTGATGGATTGATTGATTGATTGATTGATTGATTGATTGATTGATTTATGGGTGGATGGATAATAAGCTTATGAACGTGTCGTGTTTGCATGTTTTGTCCTTCATGTTATTTTCCCAGGAAACAGACAACCTCCTGCCAAAGGAATGAACCCGACGCTGTCCAGGAGCATGGACCATCTGGACAGCCTGTCCAAAAAACCTTTTGTTCCAGGTTGGAGCAAATCCTAGTGCACCACATCCCTCTAGTGCATGACATCACTTTAGTGCATGTTAGTCTAGTGCACTGTCACTTTAGTGGACTTCATCACTCTAGTGCATGTCAGCTTGTCTGTAACATGTCTCTCTAGTGTACTTTATCACTCTAATGCACCATATCACTTTAGTGCATGTCAGTTTAGTGCACTATATCACTCTAGTGCATGACAGTCTAGTGCACTATATCACTTTAGTGCATGTCAGTCTAGTGCACTATGTCACTCTAGTGTACTTTATCACTCTAATGCACCATATCACTTTAGTGCATGTCAGTCTAGTGCACTATATCACTCTAGTGCATGACAGTCTAGTGCACTTTATCACTCTAGTGTACTTTATCACTCTAATGCACCATATCACTTTAGTGCATGTCAGTCTAGTGCACTATATCACTCTAGTGCATGACAGTCTAGTGCACTATATCACTCTAGTGCATGACAGTCTAGTGCACTATATCACTCTAGTGTGCTTTATCACTCTTATGCACCATATCACTTTAGTGCATGTCAGTCTAGTGCACTATATCACTCTAGTGCATGACAGTCTAGTGCACTATATCACTCTAGTGTACTTTATCACTCTAATGCACCATATCACTTAAGTGCATGTCAGTCTAGTGCACTATATCACTCTAGTGTATGACAGTCTAGTGCACTATATCACTCTAGTGCATGACATCACACTAGTGCAATTCTTCACTTTAATGTACTGTATGTCAGTCCAGTGCACTATATCACTCTAGTGCACATAACTCTAGTGCATGTCAGCCCAGTGTACTATATCACTTTAGTGCACGTCAGTCTGGTGCACGACAACACACTAGTGGACTTTATCATTTTAGTGCATGTCGGCTTGGCCGTAACATGTCAGTCTAGTGCACTTTATCACTCTAGTGCACGGCATTACACTAGTGTCAATCATCACTCTACAGTAGTGCACCTTATCATCCTAATGTATGTCTGTCTGGTGCACTTTATCAGTCTAGTGAAGTATATCAGTCTAGTGTACATCCGGCTAGTGCACTACATCACTCTAGTGATGTGTAATATACTAAAACTACATGGTTTGGGACAAAAAAAGCTATAATCTGAATCTACCCTAAAGTTTCACTCCAGCTCTCTTTTTGTTTAGAAAATTTCTCCGAATGATTTGTGATTTGTTTAGTCGTTGTGAAAACACCTGTATATAAATTACATATTTTTGCTGATTGTCTCATCAGTTCCAGTTGATTTTAATTCAGGGACCGTCAACGTGGTTACAAGAAATGAACTGCTAAAGTGTGAGTGACTCACAACCAATAATTTACCTTTTGTGTTTTTGTTTTTAATTAAATACAGATGTTTATGGATTAAACCGTGCATGTGGGTGTGTGTGTGTGTGTGTGTGTGTGTGTGTTGCTCCAGATGCCGCCATGCTCACCTTTGACATCAGGACGGCGCACAAGCGAGTGGCGCTCTCTGAGAACAACACCAAGGCGTCCGTATCGGACGAGCCGTCTGCGTATCCGGACATCCCGCCTCGCTTCACCGTGTGCTCGCAGGTTTGAAACGCTGGTCCGCCCTGATGTCACTTTATATATAAATCGACTTTATATTTATACATGCCACATCACTTCCTGTTTCTTTCTCGCAGGTGCTCTGCCATCAGGGCTTCTCTCAAGGACGCCATTACTGGGAGGTCAAAATGAGCAGCAATAATTTCTGCGGCCTGGGTCTGGCGTACGCCTCCATCGACCGGAAAGGTCCGTCTAGCCGTCTGGGCCGTAATGACCAGTCCTGGTGCATCGAGTGGTTCAACATCAAGCTTTCGGCGTGGCACAACAGCGCCGAGACCGTGCTGAACAACCCGAACCCGAGCCGCGTCGGCGTCCTGCTCGACTGCGATAACGGTACCGCCATCTTCTACAACGTGCAGGACCGCGCCTACCCCTTCCACACCTTCGTCTTTCCGTTCTCCCAAGCCGTGTATCCGGCGTTCTGGATCTTCTCCAGCGGCTCGTCCATTACGCTTTGCAAACCGAATAATTAACGACGGTTTGTAAACACGTTCGAAAATAGAGTCTGTGTTAACCGACTGTAGATCAGCAGTTTGTGCAGTTACTCTAAAATGTCTCTATATAATAAGTTAATATAATAATATCTCTATATAATAAGTTTTAAATTGTAATGTGATAATAATCAACAAACTGTTTAAAATCTGTGGTTTGGGTGATTTTGGGACGTTAATCGATTTTTTTTCTGCTTCTGATCATTTGGTATCTTTATCTTTAAGGTGATGGAGGAGCCGTGTGTAACGTTGAGGTCGGATTTAACCTGACGTTTACGCCAGCATTTAGTCTCTGCAATAACAGAAGAAACGCTTTGGTTTTCTGGGCTGTAGGTTCATGCTAAGAAGATAAATGAAGCGTGGAACAATGTAGCAGAGCACGATTGTTTAGTCTGGTGCGTGCGCTTGGTTAGTACTAATCTAACCTGAGAGCAGTGTCTTTTTATAACGTTGACGTTGGTTAGTGTTTCACTTAGCTGTATAAAATCCACAGACAAGCCAGATTTATGAGAACGTCAGGACGATTAGTGATGCGAAGCGTTCAGAATGCTCGAGGTTCGAATGCTCAGTGCTCCTCTGTGGTTGAGAAACAGTATTATGCTATTGTTTGTTTGTTTGCTTGTTTTTTATCAGTATTTTCTGCCTGCAGTTCTGTCCTGATGATCAGCTCTTGTTTGTTCAGTGAGGGTTGACTCAGAAGCTTCACCCTCCACAAATAGGTTTTATTGCCAGTAGACAAACCAGGCCGAAGTCCACAGTTTGCGTGCTCAAGAGCAGAACAATGAACAACCGGGCTCAGTGATGATGATGATGATGATGATGAAACATCTCTGGACCTGTGGAACGTGAGCGTCCGTATCTCACAGGTCCACGTCTCTGGGGTGTAACCTGGCATCCCTTCAGCATTTTATTGCTTTGAAAAAAGAGACATTACATCGCTTAAATATGGAGCGAGGTCGCGTTTTTAACTGAAGAATAAACAGACGCGTGGCGACGTTGGATTTCACAGTAAATAGCGATGTTCATAAGAACAGCAGCAGCAGGTATCGTGTATTAGAACGTCATCATCTGCTGAACTGAATTATGGGATTGGGATTCACACGTGCACAGACACGCGCTCGTACCTCCCTAGTGAAGTCAGTGTCTTTTGCATAGCCTGTGTTTTACTGATACGTTTTACAAACACTCATTCAGTTCTCTCTATAATAAATAACGTAAATCCAGATAATCTGTTCCAGCCACCCAATTTTCAACAATATAATCATATTCCTGCTCATAAAAACAATCAAAACATTTAGAAAACACATCATGCAAAAGAAACTTCACGAAAAATATGTGAACTCTCTGTACGCCGGGGTTCTGCCGAACTTTCAGTTTTCATTTATTTTATTTGAATTAAAAATTGTCTCACTTCAGTTACAAGTCGTGACCACCAGCAGTTTTATCCACAGAGGTGGAATGAGTAATAAACTTTTATACTTAAGTAAAAGTACTGTTACTTCAGTAAAATGTTACTGAAGTACAAGTAATAAAGTTACCAAGTTACATAAAAGTAAAAAGTATCTTTTTAAAAACTCCCTCAGAGTAAAAGTTACAAAGTTACTTTCTTTAACAGCGGGGTGGGGGGGGGGGGGGGGGGGGGAGAGATTTAAGTGTAGTGCAACAAGACAAGAGGATATAAATCTCAAACTATTTGTTTCTAATTAAAGGAAGAACTTTACATACTGTAATAAAGCTGTTGCCTTTCTGGGGCTTGAAATCAAAGTGGTGGCTTAAATACAGTGTGACGCTCTGCGCCGTAGAGCCGGGAGCAGAAGGAGCTCAGAGCCGAGGATAACGTGCAGCACTAAACCTGTATCGGCCTCCTGTAGTGCCACGAAATTATAATATAAAACATAAAGGAAAGTGTAAAAGAATTGAGTGTTTCGGGGGGGAGCAGCACACCTGAGCTCCCATTTCCCATTATAAATCTGTTTCATTATTATTATTATTATTATTATTTTATTCATTTACTTTTTACTCAGTAGCGAATATGATTTCAAATGTAGCGAAGTGCAATACTTCAAACAAAACAAACTCAAAGTAAAATTAAAATTACAGATTAAAAACTTCGAAAAAAGTCGAAGTACACAAAAAAAACTACTCAGTTACGATTCATTACTTTTCCCTTCTGCACACAAACTTACAGGAGAGCGTCTAGAACGTTCTCACCGTTAATAAATGATAGGCTTTCTCTTTTTTACGTCCTAAGAAAAAAACTAAGTTGTTCTCGGGTCCCAGTAACACCGACGCATTTCATCCTGGAGTTCTCTCAGTGCTCTAAACCTGAGGTATACCAGGGGCAGCTCGTGGTTACGGCGTTGAATTATGGCTCAGAAGGTTCCAGGTTCAAATCTCAGCACCACCAAGCTGCCACTGTTGGGCCCTTAAGGCACGTTGGGCGCCCAAATCCCATCTGCTCAGACAAATGTCAATCTGAATTCAGAATACTGTTGTGTTCCTTCTGATCCCTGGGCAACAAAGTCCCGCCCACTTTTGTTTTCACTGACACCATTAACATGAAGCATGGGTGATTTTCGAAGGGGAAAAAATTTTACTTTAATTAAGAAAAAGAAAGTGTTATTTTTGCACACATATTAGTGACACATTAGTGTCTAAAGTGACCAAAAAATGTATTTTAAATACCCAAGCCCCTTTAAAACAAAATCATGAAACTTCACGTAGACATCACAGACCCATCATAGTGTGTCCTTCTGAAAAATGGTGAAATCCATTCATGCTGAAATCCATCCTTCTCACGAAAGCTGGCGGCCCTTAAAGTCTGAAAGTGGACGTGGAGAAGTGGTTCATCCAAGTGCAAACCTCCTTATGAAGCTAAGAATGCGCGTTATCTGAGGAACATTTAGTCTGAAGGATGTACAGTAGATCCCAGTCGAGCGTAGTATGTATCATGGAACGGAAAAACGGGACTAGAAGGTAAAATATCGCAGCACGTCGTGTAACTGATTATGGGTTACGCGCCCGAACCCGTGAGAGCAGACTGATCTCTGATGAGCGCAGTGTGGAGTGGACACACACACACGCTTCAGCTTCCTGGGCGATGATTTATTCACTCATCCGAGCCCGAGCTTCCATCAGACACGGCTGATAATTCCGTTTAGGACAGCCTCTGATGTGCAAACTGTGAGAACCAGTGAGGTGTTTATTCCTGATCCAGGATCAGCTCCAAACAAGATAGAAACTATAGGAGAACCTGGAGAACTGATCTCAGATCAGCGGGAACGCACCTCGTCTGCTGATGCTGGTCAGAAGCAGAACTCAGACAGAGCTGATTAACGAGCTTTGGGTTGGTGTTTCACGACATGAATATACTGTAATCTTTACAAGCTTTCACAGTTTCTCTGTTACTCCAGGCTGCTCGTTTCGTCTGATCCGTCTGTGATGTGGCCTCAGTGTAACAGTGTGTAATGCAGCTTTACACAATCGTAAGAATTATGGAAGTTTGTATGAAATGTGAATGTGTATGAATCAAAATGATCAGATATATAACGTGCGTATTGTGATATTAAATGTGCGATTATAATATATATATATATATATATATATATATATATTTACTCTGCTGAAATGTTCACCTTTGCTCCTTGGCTTTAATGCTTTCTGTTTATTTTGCACTGAAGCAATATTCCTGGGAGGTTTATTGATTCATTCATTAATGCCGAATGTCTTAATGCGTTGTTATTAACCCAGACACACTGCTTTGTCAAGTCTGAAAAATTCTCTCCATTCTGTACCTGTATGTGATACGCGTGCACGCTTATATATGATTCTGAAATAAATAAATAAATATAACTTTATTTACTGTCTTTACGGTGTGTGAGTCTCTTCTGTTGGTGCTCATTCAGGACAGGGACAGGGACAGGTCCATCCCAGTCCTCAGCTCTGGTGTGCACTACAGACTTTTCTAATCTAGAGTATCCTAGTCTACTACACTACATGTCATTTCAAGAGCATCAGAGGAAACTAAAGGCTGTTAAGGTTGTTAATTGGTGATTTCTGAGGCTGGTGACTCTAAATGAACGTCTCCTCTGCAGCAGAGCTCAGTTTTGGTCTTGTTCTCCTGGAAAGGTCTTCATGAGAGACAGTTTCATCATCATGGAGCTTGATGGGTTTTACAAACACACTCGACACGATACTGTTCTTGTAGGAACTGTTCCAGAACAGCTGATCTTCATGTCTTAGAATAACTATGTTGTTTATGTTGTTATTTAATGATCTAATGCCATGTGAGTTGTGATTTCATGGTTTTGAAATCTCTAGTAATGTTCTAGGAAGTAGATAATAAATCCAACTGTGTGTCCAAACCTTTGACTGGTGCTGTGTAGTTCAGTAACACACTCTGTAATGTAGTATAAAGTGTAAATGAGTATATCTCACTTTAAAGAAGGAGAGGACAAAACTAAGTGCACTCCTGTGTTAGCCTTGACCTCCCTAAAGTACAGTGTGAGTTTGGTGAACGCTACATTATTTCACCCTCGAAAGGCGTTTTGTAACTTTTTTCTTTTTACCTTTTTGTAAATAATGTAATTTTTTGAGATATTTATCCTGAAAACAGAATTTGACACATTTAGGGGTGCATTAGGGAGGCAATGACTATCTACTGTACTGTACTGGACAGTACTAAGTACATGTTGCTATTTTCTCTACCACACTATACTACACTACAGGGTGCTTTACTCAACTGTACATTTCTTAATGACATTCTTAGATCTTTACCAAATTCAACCTGTGCCTTTAGTTTCCTCTGATCCTTTATCACAGTACAGGAGAGAGTCTTGTAGTGTAGTATAGTACAGTATAGTATAGTGTAGCATAGAATAGTATAGGGTAGTACTGTGTAAAATAATATAGTGTAGTATAGTGTAGTGTAGTGTAATGTAATATAATGTAGTATTAAAGCTATACTATAGCACAGTATAATATAGTGTAGTATAGTGTAGTGTAGTATAGTGTATAGTATAGTCTAATGTAATATAATATAGTGTAATGTTATATAGTGTAGTGTAATGCAATATAATATAGTATAGTTTAATGTAATATAGTGTAGTGTAATGTAATCTAATATAGTATAGTGTAACGAAATATACAGTAGTATACTATAGGGTAGTATTGTGTGAAATAATATAGTGTAGTGTAGTGTAGTGTAATGTAATATAATGTATTAAAGCTAAACTATAGCACAGTATAATATAGTGTAGTATAGTTTAGTGTAGTATAGTATAGTGTAATGTAATATAGTATTGTGTAATGTTATATAGTGTAATGTAAAATAGTATAGTGTAATGTAATATAGTGTAGTGTAATGCAATATAATATAGTATAGTGTAACAAAATATACAGTAGTATACTATAGGGTAGTATTGTGTGAAATAATATAGTGTAGTGTAGTGTACTGTAATGTAATATAATGTAGTATTAAAGCTAAGATATAACACAGTATGATGAAATATAATATAGTGTAATATAGTTTAGTGTAATTTACTATAATATAGTATAGTGTAATGAAATATAGTATAGTGTACTGTAGTATAATTTAGTGTAGTGTAGTGTTATATATAATAGTGTAGTTTAGTATAGTATAGTGTAGTATAGTATAGTGTAGTGTACTGTAGCATCACAGCATGAATCAGTACAGTAGACAGTAACAAGTGTAGTGAAGTATAGTGTAGTATGGTAAATGAAATAGCTGTAGTTAGTTGGTAAAGTACAGTACAGTGCAGTACTGGAGATTATATTATCACATTTTTATCCAGACTCATCTGTGAGGTTAAAATGTGTATTTATTGAGTGTAATTTAGTGAAAATCAGAGAATTAGCTCTTAGCTCTAGAGTATGACTGGACGAAACTGGGTGAAGATCTTTAATTTGATCTGATTTTTGTGACATTTTCAGATCTTTTTTCATAATGTTTTTACCAGTTCCCCCTTCAGAACTATAAAGCACAGTAAATAAAAAGTTCTGAAAGAAAAGAAAAAAAAAGAACTGAAAAGTTCACATACAGAACATACTGTATGGTTAATTAGAAATGTGCTTATTTCATTTACTGTACTGTACACTAAGGAACTGTAGCTATTTTATCCACTACACTATTCTATTCGGTTCTCTACCTGGGTATGATATACTGTACTGTAATATACTGTACTGTAACATACTGTACTGTAATATAATGTACTGTAACATACTGTACTGTAATATACTGTACTGTAACATACTGTACTGTAACATACTGTACTGTTCTAAGGCTGTATTTTGTCCATCATACTACAGTACACTACAGTACATTGAACTTTCCTACACTATACCTTTTGTATTCTTTCTACTGAACCACACTGTACTACATTGTATTATAAGTTAAGTATAGTGAATAGCAATAAAGTATGGTGTGCTACAGTAAACAGATCTACTATCTACTATACCATGCTACTGTACATATACTACACTATTGTCCTTTACTGTGCTGTTTTTGTAAATGTCATTCTTAGATCTTTACCAACGTTGATCTGTGCCTTTAGTCTCCTCTGAGGCTCTCTAAAGGCAGATATATATTGTTGTTGTGTAAATTGCGATGTTTAATTGTGTAAATTGTGCCATGTAGACTGTAGAAGCTTTAAAACCTCCCTGTTGGATTGTAGAAGGACAAGGCCTGAGATAGAAGAAAGACAAACTGATTGTAGTCGCCCCTGAACGATAAGGCGGAGACATCTGTTCTGGGTCAGATATAGAGTTTATCACCTTGTATGTGAGAACACGACGTACGGGGCAGAGATCAGGGTGGCAGACATTTTTGTGAATAAAATAAACCGACTGTGAGAAACACCTCACCTCGTCCCTGCTGCAGTGTTTGCTGTATGAGACCGATCTTTCTGCAGAGGCTTTAATAAACATTGTGAATCACTTACTTGTCTTAATAGTTTTCAGGATTTCCAGTACAATAAAGCGAGCCTTTTCACAGTGATGTAGAAAGATTTCGACTTGGATCTATCAGCGGGTAGGACCAGTGGGGTACCCAAGTGGGGAATTGGTTTTGGTTTTGTCAGTTTGTGAAAACCTATCCCTGTAGTGGACTCTCGGTGTAAGGGGAACCTCCGGAGGTAATTCAGGATGCAGAAGTGCTCTCACATCTTCTTCCTATTTAATTGACTGTACTGCACTACACTCTACTAAGTCTCTATCACTGTTTTATCCATTACATCATACTATAACACTGTTGATAGAACAGATTATTACTATACTGTACTTTACTACACTGTACTGTACTACAATACACTACACCCATGTTATCTACTTTTCTGAGATATCCAGTGATGCTCTACTGCAGTATACTGTACTGTGATATATAGTGCATGTTTGAAAGCGGAGAGGACAAAAGTAAGTCACATTTCTCACCCCAAGAAAAGGGAAGAGTGCCTTTGTGTTTTTCGGGCAAAGAAAATGTACATTTTTAGATCTTTACCAAATTCACACTGAGTGTTTAGGCTGTCAGGACTGTTACATGTTATCTACTCTACTGAGATATCATATGTGTGCTCTAATGGGTTATGAGATACTGTATAATGTGGTATATATGGTATTGACCTCCCCAATGCACAGTGTGAATATAATAAAGATCTGAAAATTATCAATATTTTTTTGCCCCAAAACACACAGGCCAACCCCCTTACCTTTTTTAGGGTGAAAAATATGACATTCTCAGATCTTCACTAATTTCACACTAACACAAGAGCACACTTAGTTTATTTTAATCTATTTTATAATTTTACTAATTCTATAAATGAAATTATTTCTGATGCTCTACGGAAGTGTACTGTATTATACTCGCTAGAGCACAGTATAGTACAGTACAACTCAGTAAATTACAGTTATAACTATAAAAGTATATAAAAGTACAGTGGAACCTCTACTTATAGCATAATCCATTCTGAAAGCGGGCTCGTATTCCAAAACACTTGTAAACCAAATTTAATTTTCCCATAAGAAATAATAGAAACTTAAATTATTCGTTCTACAGCCCAAAATAAATACATAAAAATAATTAATACAAAATATAAAGTAAAAGTAAAACAAATTAACCTGCACTTTACCTTAAAACAAATATATAAATCCCGACAGATAAGTGTATAGTTTATGCACGCAGGCGTTGTGTGTGTCTGTGTCTGCTTGGGTCTGTCATTATGTGTGTGCGCACGTAATTTGACACCGTGCCGGTTCACACACACACAGCGCTTGCCTGCTGCTCTTGCTCTCACTAAAGGTAAGAAAGAGAGAGAGAGCGAGTGTGTGTGAACCAGCACGGTGTCAAATTAAGCGTATCTATACACTTATCTGAAGAAAATGGATTTTTAACCTTCTAATGAAAAAAAGTAAAAATAATCCCGACAGATAAGTGTTTGTTTATCCGCGCAGGCACTGTGTGTGTGTGTTTGGGCCTGTCGTTATCTGTGCGTGCGTGTAATTTAACACCATGCTGGTACACACACACACACACAGCGCCTGCGCTGATATACTCACTAAAGGCGAGAGAGAGAGAAAGAGAGTGTGTGTAAAGCGGCACGCACTCACACACACAACGATAGGCTGAGGGAGAATATGCGTGCATGGATGTTGATTATACCAGTAAGAGATGAGCACTAAGACCCAGCAGGGGAGACGATTACCCACTTCTACAGCGCACGAGAGAGAAAGACCGTTGGCTCAGCTGTGATGAGATGACGCTCGGCGTCAAAACAAGAAGCGCATGCGTGATACATGGTACTTGTAAACCAAGACAATGCTCGTTTTTCCAGTAAAAATTCATTTTAAAAAATCTTTGCTCACCTTGTGGAACACTCGCAAACTGCGTTACTCGCAATCCGAGGTTTCACTGTACAGTTATAATTTAATGAAGAACCGGGAACGTCACTTTTGTGATTTTGGGGGATGGTGGGACCCAAATAAACAAACATTTAGATCTTTACTAAATTCACACTGAACATCAAGGTGGTAAAGACAAACAGAGGCATAAGCTCAGTTTCTTCCTATCACACTCCATAGGTGAAATCTGAGCCTCTAATATCCACTATATTACAGTAAATACACATTTTAACCTCACAGATGTAAACATTTACTGAAGGAGATCAAATAAAGTCCACATGCAGTGCAGGGGATTTGATAAAAATGTGCTTCGATAATCAACTGTACTGTATATATTATACTGCGCTACACTACCTTTTATATATTGTATATATATATATAACTATTTTCGATTTTATACTATACTATCTACTACAGTATGCTACATACTGTTTTTTATACCGGTTATCTATCCTTCATGAAGCAGCTGTTATGGAGAATTAATCAATCACTCCAGAACTATCAGAACATTTAACAAATAATAAAAAGGCGTTAGTTCTGTTTGCTTGGACATTTAATCTTTAATTAATCAATCACATTCAGAATTTCTCAACACTTAAGAGAGAAATACATTTCTGTGCAAAGTCTTGATATGAAATCTCTTAAAGCATCTGTGGCTTTATGGCATCTCGAGTTTTAATGTAATGTACAGCAATTAAAAAAAAATACTGGCTATTAAATAATAACTAGATATAAATTCTGAGTGAATTCCCAACGATTCTTATCTCTCTCTTGATTAATTCATTATCCTATGTAGAATAAATATATCTGGTGAACTGAAACGTCTTGGTTTTATCAGCTACTTCGGCAATTCAATGGAATAAACAGTCTTATAAATAACAACTTTGGCAAATGGAATCAAACCTAAACACAACCAATAACACTAATTCATAATCGATGATTAAATATTACACAGGGTAAGTGGTTTAAAGATCATACTGGAAAAAATATACATATAATAAATCTGACTTTGACAACATCTGTTAGGAAAAATATTTAAACCTAACATATAAGATAGGATAAGACTAAGGAGCTCTTTTGCAATACAGTTGCGTGCACACACACACCACACACACTCCACACACACACACCTAACAGTAATGGAGAGGTGTGTACGCCATCAACAGAAACTAAAAACTAAAATGCATAAACAGCTAGGAGTAATGTGTAAATTAGTAAATTTCTTAACTAACTCTGTGTAGATTACATATGATTCTGTAACATGTTAAGTGAAAAAATCCAATAACCCATGAAAGACTGCTAGTGTGGTGAGGTCGGTGCTAGTACTGTAGCTAGCAAAGTTAGCTTATTTCACTCAGCTATTCTGAAAACAAAGCTAGTAAAAAGCGCAAAACGTAAATATATTTTTTCATAATGATTTGTGTTTAACGAATAAGCTTTAACATAGATGTATAATACATAGTAGCTATTACTGTTCCAGTAGATACTTTCTAATAAATAACCTGAACAGGCCACGCCCCCAGGCGAGGGACATGTCCAGTAAAAGTGTGATGTATGGCGCAGATCTAACAGAGTCATTTATCTCCAGGAAATTAAACTTTTGACTTTTGAAATCGATAAATAAATGTAAAAAAAAATCCTTGCAAGTGGTTACAAAAAAACAAAACAAAAAGCAAAACAACTTTCACAGAAACCTCTGGTTCAGGCTAAAGTACAGTTTAAACTGAAACACAGGGTTATGACAGTGCAATAGGTACACGGTGTAAAAAGTAAAGTAAAATACAATAACGGCTAAACAAAAAAAAAAAACACACAATATACATGAGTATTTTTTTTGGTCCTATGACTTCACAGCTTCATAGTAAACATGTGCCGATAGTCAGATACGACTACCGTAACCATGGCAATGACAAAAAGCTAATAACTTTATCAAAAAGAGTATAACACACTATATACTTATGGGAAAAAAAATTTTCTTTCATGATGTTCTCTGAAATATGGCAGATGAATAGATAGATTAATTATTAATCTATCAGTCGATAATAATCTCTTTTAAAAACTCTAAATATATTTTAATCTAAATAAAAATGTTTGTGGTATATATTTTTTCAAAATGCACATACATTCATCAGATTGTAAACAGAAACCAACAGCAAAAAAAAATCTTAGGACCAAAAAAAAATAATAATAAAAAAATGTATATATCACAGAATGAGGGTCATGTGACTCAAAAAAGATTGTGTATATAAAATATATAATAAATATAAAATAACTGACTGTCCGTTTGGCCACAAGAGTAAAGCTCTCTCTTATTGCACAAAGCTGCTTAAAAAATGACAGAACAAATATCAGTGCATGTGATCATCGCTTACACGGCGTGACATCATAACCGCATTCAGTGTTTCAGACACAGTGCTGTTAATGCAGACCTGCCGCCTAAAAAAAATAACGTGATGACAAGCTAACCTAAAAACTATCAAACTAGCATATAAGCCCAAAAACTAGCATGTTGGTAAACAGG
Organism: Clarias gariepinus; assembly: GCF_024256425.1. Classification (NCBI taxonomy): domain Eukaryota; kingdom Metazoa; phylum Chordata; class Actinopteri; order Siluriformes; family Clariidae; genus Clarias; species Clarias gariepinus. Next base: position 39,681,623 of record NC_071105.1, read on the forward strand.
CTAACCTAAAAACTAGTATGTAAGCCACAAACTAGCATATGAATGAAAAATAGCATTTATGTGACAAACCAGCATGTAAGTAACCAGGCCAACCTAAAAAGTTACAGTAGCATGTAGGCCACAGCTAATGTGTTAGTAAACAGGCTAACATAAAAATTAGCATGAAAGCTAATTACAAGTTTGTGTCTTGAGCTAGAATGTTAGTAAATAGAACAACCTAAAAGCTAGCATAAAAGCCACAAACTAGCATCTAAGTAATCATGCTAACCTTAAAAATAAAAAAACATGTAACGAACAAACTAGCATGTAAGCTAACAGGCTAACCTAAAAACTAGCATGTTATTCATAAACTAGCATGTTAGTAAACAGGCTAACCTAAAAAATAGCTTGTCAGTAACAATAAATCACAAATCAGTTGTCGAAGACAGAAACAGAAAAGTGTGTTTTGTGTGTGTGTACAGGATTTTGAAGAAACCACCAGCTTTTGTGTTTTAGATAAAAATAGCAGACGCTAGTAATTTACACATACACACCTTATTTTTTTTCTAGAAAATATAAATGATGTCATTAATAATTTAGTGCTCATGTGAGCCCTGAATGTACACACACACACACACACACACACACACACTCCAGTTTCTATTGCGGGCGCCTAATTTAATCGCTTTATAATTAGCATTAGCGCGCAAATTATTAGTATAGCGTTTTTTTTTTTTCAGTCAAAATCTTTCCAGATTTTTTTTATAAGACGTTTAACGACGTCTCCAAATAAACGATTAGTCATGTTAAGCAAAAACTCGTAGCATGAGTCAGCACATCCTTCATGCAGGATTATCCAATCAAAATGAGAGATTGGACGCATTGCAAATGAAGTGGGCGGGGCTATAAGGAGGTCTGTGAATGATGTCAATCAGTTTAGATTCATATATTAAAAGGAAAAAAAAATTATTTGTATTTTTAAGCGATGTCGACATATAGACCTAGACCCTTTAACGTATAACCTATAACCTAGACCTATAACGCTGCTGTGTGAAACGCGGGAAGGTCGGCAGGTCTGTAACTGCTAATCAGCCATGTGAATGTCGTTTAGCAAAATTACAATAACGTTTAATTAAGCAGCCAGAGCAGACTCCGTCAGCTGTGTTTGGGATGGAGCCGAAGCCTCACCGAGCTTCTGAGCTCTTCTCCGGAGCGCGAGCGCTCCTTCCCGAAGGCCCTTCGGCGTCTGAGCCGCTGGACTCTTCATCGTCGTCATCATCGGTCTGCTCAGGACAGTGGTACAGCATGAGTGCCTGAGTTTTGTGCGTGATAGTGATGGTGCACGGGCCCTGAGCCCACGGCTCGCCGTCCACCTGCATCGGCATGCGCGAGCTCTTTAGGATCAGCTGCAGGATCAGAAACACACACACAACGAGCCATAATGATCACATGACACCACAAGCACCACGCAGGAGTCACCTGAGCAACACAATCACGTGACTCACCGAAAATCAAATTAGATCATTCACATGGTTAGTGACATGACATGACATGACCTCAACAATCAGATCTAACGCTTAGCATTAAAGCTGCTTTAACTGCACAATACAAAAGTCGGCCAACGTCTCTCTGAGGCGAATCAATAAAGAACCTATATATCAATCAATCAATCTATCTATATTCACCAGTGTTACAAAATAAAATACAGTTCAGTAATCATTAGAGCTAGCAAATGTCAATCACAAATCAAATGCATACACACAATCACTGTAATCTCACACACACACATGCATACACATACACGCGTTCCTCACCCTCACAGTGTGTGCCTGGCCCAGTCGCACAGGGTTGGCCAGCTTGACCTGGATCTGAGCGCAATGGAACGATCCGAACACCCCGACTACCTCCAGCAGTCCATCATCCAGCCTGGAGAGAGAGAGAGAGAGACACACACACTAAAATACTGAGTTTATCTCCATTAAATATGCTTGGTTACACACTGCTAATTGTTCATAGCCTGATTATCACAGTGACCGTTTATTATATGATAATTAGATTATAAAATATGAATTTGAGCAAAGAATAAACGTCATCATTTAGCTAATAGTAGCTAAATAAGTTATCTCTGAACAGTTAGAACTCTCTTAGAACTATCATCACTCGCCTGAAATTTCTGAAATGTCTCTGGTTAGCGAAAAAGCATTAGCAATTACAGATGCTAGAATGTACCGAGGGTATAAACAGTTCTAAACGACATCCAGGAAAACGTAAGGCTACTGAAGGTCGCTTGTGAAGGTCGCATTACTGACCGTGTTGGAGGACACGGCTCGTCCCCCATTCCTTCCCAGAGTCGGCAGCCTCCGCCCCAGTACCCGATATTACACACGATGATCCCCTCTAGGCTGGGCAATGGCACCTGCTCTCCATCCAGCTCCAACTGCCACACACACACACACACACACACACACACACACACACACACACACACAGAGGAGGCCAGATGACATCATCAGGATCAGCACTAGTAAAACTTTTATGGAAAAGCGCATTAGCCTACCTGCTAAAGTTACACTTGACTTGAAAACCAAATGCACATAAATTGTGTCAGATGCGCCATCTAGTGGACACGTTTAGGATACACAAGTGCACAATGCACGAACATTAAAACCTTCACCTCGATCCTTTTGTCCAAGTCTTTACACTCCTGCACCAGACAGTCTTTGGTTCCGTAGAGAAAATACACAGCCTGCGAGTGAGAATGACAAGATTTGCGTAAACAACATTTTAACCATCTAATGTTTACAGTAAACAGTATTATATTTCAATACAGAGTTACCCTGACCTTGTTGATAATGCGGCTGGAGAAGAAAGATGGCGTCTTTTCGCGGTGCGCATGAAAGTTCAGGGCCATCAGAGCGTCTGGTCCCACAGAGAAATAATTATTCATGGACAGGACCTGTCAAGACATCGAGCCGCGTGAGACAAAGTCGCGTTAACGGAGGTAAGGTGCGCGATGCTATGCAGGTCTGACCTTTGGCTTGCGGAAGTAGTTTCCTTTGGAGACGACTTGAACTTTCCACCTGAAGTGTGAAAGCGGGTAAATGACAGAACCAGCTAGCACATGGGTATATTAGTGTATCACTAATATAACAGCACTGGTCCTAAATCAGAGCCTTGTGGAATCCCATATTTATGCTGGTAATATTCAGGCTTGAGGCATTCAAGCTTCATAGTGAAGAAAAAAACAAAACATGAATGCCTACGTGTAAGCGTGTTTTTGTTAACAAGATGGTTGACATCATAGGTTTATGATTTCATTACATTTTCAACATAGTGCGGTGTACAGTCAGTGATATAAACTGATTTCTGTAAATACTACAATTCATATAGTTGACACAACCTCACATGATAATGACACCGTCCTGAATTTCTGACTAGAATTTTATTTTAAGTAAGTTGATGGGTTTTCCTTGTTGTTTCCTAATCAAAGAAGATGAGCTCAATTTGATAGCTGCTTTAATCCTGGCGTTCCACAGGGCTCAGCTTTGGGACTGTAAGTATAATAATCTATTAAAAAAACAAGGGAGCTACATTTACTAAATCTGATATTGTGTACTGCCTGAACTGCAGGTGCGCCATCTTGTGGCAATCAATATTTATTGACAAACACGTTAAAGGAACTTTATTACTGACTAATGTATAAACTAAGCGAGATGTGTATATCACATGCGTCAAAGCGAGTACACACACACACACTGACCTATCCATCTTGACCAATTCAGCCTCCAGGACGTTCCTGATCACCTGTTCAATGGGAATCTCACCCGCGTAACCCGAACCCCAGCCCAGAGAGTTGGACAGGTCGTTCCCCGTCCCGAGAGGGAGGATGGTCACACGGGGGATAAACTGATCCTGACCCTGACGAGACAGAATGAGAGAGAGAGAGAGAGAGAGAGAGAGAGAGAGAACACCATGATGATTAAACTCTTTCTACCATCTATATCACATCTCCTGAGGCTTCAAGCTTCTCAACAGGTAGAACCGCTGCTAGAAAAAGTGGCACAATTAAATTTTTTAAGTTCTACACACGAGTGTGTGTGTGTGTACCTTCTGTTTCATGGCATCAATGGCATCCAGCACCCAGCCCACAGTGCCGTCTCCTCCACACACCAACACACGCACACAGCCAGGGGGCAGCAGAGTGCAGAGCTGCAGGGCTTTAGCAGGAGCGATCTCAGACAAGTCGAACACCTGCAACACACACACACACAGAATGAGAAGTCCATGTGACTAATATGAAATGTTTAACACCTCCTGACCAATCAGGATACAGAATTCAAACAGCTGTTTGTGTCACTGAGATACCTGCACCGGGTTGAGAAGGGTTCGAAACTCCCCAAGCAGCTCCTCGCCCATGTTGTTTCCACTGCGCGTGTTAGCTAGCACCAGCAGGGGGCTCCACCCACTTCCATACCTTGCTGCAAGCTAAACACGCACACCAAAACATATGTACAGTTGAAGGGGGAAAAGATGAGATGGCACATGGATGTGGAAAAACCTTCAGAAAACCTCAGTGTTACAAAGCTTTGTAGAGATTCGTACTTATTTACACCAGTTCCAGTGTAAAATTATGTATTTGTGATTTTGTCTTATGTAATGTGTATGAACAGGGGGCGGGGCTTTACCTTGCAGTACTCGTCTGGATGTCTGCGGCGCAGCAGGTTTAGCTGGAACAGGTACGGGGGAGGAATGATGATGGAGCGGAACTCGCCCAGATTGCAGAGCTCGTTATCGTCGAGAGCTGTTTTGCAGTCGTCGTGAACCGTCTTCTGACACCACACACACCTGCACACACACACAAAGATACAGTATAGCTTGACCAGCAACTCAGAAAATGAAACCTTTTCTTGTTTTCATTTTAGTTATGTCAGGAAGGGGATCCAGCGTGCCAAGATGTTTGTGGTTGTGGGGACCTCTACGGTACCCTACAGGTTTCCATGGTTACGCATGTGTAAGATGTTCATTATTACAGGAAGTCCCCTACATACGAACATTCGAGTTTTGAATTTTTCAAAGATACACACATGCCCTCGTGCATGCTCGATCGCGGAAGTTAGATCACATGTCCGGCGTACATTGTCACGTGCGTGCAGTGTGCATCCTCTGCAAGTGTTAGCGGTGTAGTGAACACGACTGTACTGTATAGAGTAAGCCCAGGATATCTGGAAGAGAGCGTTAAAGCAGCGGCGATGATGCTGGTACTGCTAAGAATAGGCAAGCAATAAGGATGGAGACAAAGATGACGGGTGATGACAGACATCGCCCGCTCTTTTAACATGAATCGTTTGACCAGCTGAACAATTCTAAAGAACAAGGACAAGATGATGGAACGTGTTAGTTTTATTCTGTGTACAGCCGATTGTGTTACTGTCCTCTGAGCTGGACAACGGGACTCATTCTCATGTTGGGGACTTACTGTATTTATAATAATGAACAATATACATTATTATTATAGTAGTCAGTGAAAGATGTTTCAATGCTAATCAGGGATGATCCACTGACCCCAAGTGTGGGTGAAGCATTTAATCCCAGAGATACACATTAGGTACCTAGCTCTACACACTCACACCTGATGTAGTGATGGACCTGTACATCCTCACACTCTCACACTCTGACACTCTGACACACACACACACACACACACTCTGACACACACACACACACACACACTCTGACACACACACACACACACACACACTCTGACACACACACTCACACTGACACACACACACACCTGTAGTCGCAGAGTTTGGGCTGCGTGCCGCACTGTTGCTCACACACGGCGCAGTAGCTCGCGAGCGGCACGTTCCCGCGCGCCCAGCGGTGGCGGAAGCCCCCGTCCTCCTCGTGCGTAGACGGCGGCGCGGCGATCTCCTTGCAGGCGAGCGCGCGCTCGACGGCTCGCGCGCACGCCTCGTGCGCGCACGCGCCGCAGCAGTCGCAGAAGGCGCCGTGGAGCACGGGCAGCTCGCACGCGCAGCAGTACGTCGGCTTGCCGAACAGGTCCGTGTAGCGCCAGCGGTGGCGGCTCGCGCGCGACAGGTCCTTCAGGCGCACCGCGCGCTCCGATCGCCGCGCGCCGCACCACAGCCTGATGAGCACCGGGAGCAGCACCGGGAGCAGCACCGCCACACCGGCCCACAGCAGCAGCGCCGGCCACCCGCCCTCATCGTCCATATCCAAACCAATAAACACAAACAAAAACAAACAGATCGGATCAACACCGTGTGACACGGCCGCGCGCGCCCACGGGAACTGACGTCATACCGTTCAAACCGCCGCGCGCACGAACACAGGGCACCCGCTCACCCCCGGGCATCTCTCAGCGCGAGACCAGAAACCTGCAGCGAGAAAGATTAGCAGCTAGCTTGTGTCTCCAAAACAACAACAAAAATAACACCCCTCCCCCTGCGTAAGCCCCGCCCCAACCCGGAAACGGCTCAGGACTCTTTTAAATACCTCAAAGAAAGAAAAAAAAAACCTTGTGATAAGTAATAATATTACTAATAACGGTATTACATCCGCGAGCGCCGGGTTCACTTCCTCCAACAGCGAGTCATGGAACCGGAAGTTATGACCAGGCTAGGGGGCGTGTCCCAAATCGAGCCACGTTCACTACGTAGTGCACGAGCACGGGGTTCATATTCATGTAAACACTGCAGAAACAAATGACTGTACACACAATAACAACATGTCCAGGAGAAAACGAGTTTATATAGAGTTTGGGTTCTTGGGTTTTGTTCGTGTGTATAAGTAAAGAGCGATTATATTGAGTTAATAAATGTATATCAGTTGCTTGCGATATATATCGAGTGTTACAGTTATTATGGCCTCTGGAACAAACCAACAGTTCAACAAACAGACTCAGTGTTTAAAGCTGTAAGTGTTACATGAGGTGTTCGAGTCAATTTGGGCATCACAGTGAGAACAAACAAACAAACAGATTCTATGTTACTGAACATCTCGGATGCAACTTCTAAAGTAACCATTTATTTATTTATTTATTATTATGATGATGATTATTAATATTGTATGTTTAAAGTCACAGGAGTGGCACAGTGGTTAGTAAGTTAATAAGTGTTGATGAATTCTGGATCCTAATTGGTCAGAAGGACAGGTTTTATTTATTTATTTATTTATTTATTTATTTTCTTTCTTTCTTTATTTACTTTTGCAAACAGTGCAGCCAGTAAAACAGCCATGATTTTCACACATATTATAGACAGGAGTTCTCTTTTCTGTTCTCTGGGGTGACTTTGATTTTGCCTTTTGACGGATCCCTCCAGGGTCTGGGATTGATTCCTGCCTCGGGGTATGTGTGCATGGAGTTTGCACGTTCTCCTCGTGCTTGGTAGGGTTCCTCCTGGTACTGCGGTTTTCTCCCACAGTCCAAGAATATGCAGATTAGGCTAACTGGCGTTTCCAAATTGTCTATAGTATTAGTGTGTGTGTACACTCTGCCTCAGGCCCTAAATCTCCTTGGATAGACTCCAGGCCCAATACCACCCTGTACACAGGATAAAGCCGTATGGACGATCAGTGAGTGAATGAAGTCACAGGTGTGTGAGGGCATCCAGACAGTGGTGAAGGTCAAACCCTCATCCGACCAACATGATTTGCATAAAGAAATGATCAGTAATGGTTAATGGGGTGTGTAAGAATAGATATAACACACACACACACACACACACACACACTTTATACACTCAAAATCACTAATACTCAGATTTTAATGTATATATACAGTAGAGTATGCAAGTGTTATATGTTTATGGGATTTAAGTGTGATACATCTGCCCCCTAGTGGACACATTTTAAAAAGACATGCTACAAACGCAAGCTTGATTTAATTTTTATACTAATGCAAAAATAAATGTAAACATAAATAACATGTAAATATTTGGTTAAATACAATTGTTAATTATTTGTCAGAAGCACAGATTATATTATTTAAATGAATTAAATAACATATAATTAAATCAAGCTAACATTGAACCCATGTGCCAGTGTTACTATTTCATTTTGTTACAGAGTCGACTTAATAGACAAAATGTATCTTATTTGTGTTTTTAAGACATTTAATTTTGAGGAAATTTTCTTCAAGTGTACCTGTAAGATATTTTCTTGCTAGCTTACAACCTAGGCTGCTACAGAAACCTGATCTAATAATACTGTATATTTGATTTTTAAATTATTTCTCTTCTTGCTTTAAGATTTTTTTAAATAGAGTATTAATTAATAAACTCATGAATGTAGCAGGTATTATAAACTTTAGAAGATGATGACTTCCTAAAATTTGCTAAGTTGTGACAGAGATAACAATAGCATTTGGCTTCATTAGCATAAACACTTTAAGTTATTTTCAGACTTAATAAACCAAATTCAATCTTTCGTCCTTCTTATTAAAATGTAGCAATTTTTTTTTTGCAATAAGCCTTAATACCCAAGTGTTTTATTTAACAGTTTTTAGATGTTTTTATGATCAGCTAACCATTACTTTCTGTTTCCTCACCATAGTGGCACGACACCTGACTCTAACATCTGGATTTCAATTGATCTAGAGCTAATTAATTATATCAGATAATACACAAGCTAAAAGAATATTAATTATCAACAATCTTCACAAAGTACACACACTCTTTAGCCTTTCAACGAGCAAGTGATGTAATCTTTTAGTAGAAACTCAATGTGTGTGTTGTTGTTTTAGGAAAATAATCACCCACAGTGTTGTGTGGTGGAGTCATTACTTTCATTCTGGAGTCAAATACCTGTTATAACATTATTATTATTATTATTATTATTATGACACTGGAGACTCCTTCCATACACCTTCCATGAACACATTCCCCCTTAAAGAAAACTTCAACTTCACCATGCACACATTTTTAAAACCTGTGAATTAGCTGTTGCTATAGAAACAATTTACGTCTCACTAGATAATTATAAATTAACGTATTACAAGAGCTGCTCTTACAGAAAATAAATCAACACCATCTGGCCAATCATAATCCAGAACTAAACAGGTGTAAATGTCAAAATAATTCGGATGTGATGTTGCTGCACATCTGGTTTCCTCCCCTAAAAAAGAAAAAAGAAAAAAGGTTTGTGAGCAGTGCAGGAACAGGAGCTGAGACCATGAAGACGCTGGCTTTTCTCCTCTGCCTGGTCTTACTGACCTTCTGCACAGGTTTGTGGATTTATTAAACACTTAAAGTTATTTTTTTCCTTTTTACAAGAATATCCAAATTTCATGCAGATTTCTGTCAAGTCAGAAGTCATTGGGATTTCCCCCCCCTGTATTTAAACATTTGTACTTAAGATAGTATTTAAGATTTTTTTGCATGCAAATTATCTTTTACAAAGAAATTCTCTTAATTGCAAATTTTAACCGCAACTTCCTAATCTGTGTTTAAATACTGTAATTTACAAAAACAAATCATTCTAATACTATGTAGTTGTTTCTGAAATCCAGTTTATTAATTTATTTTTATGTAATAACATTTCAATAATATTTCATTCTCATACAAATATTCTTATATAAGCACTTTTTGTCTACGTTGCATGGATGTTTATACTTTGTTTCTTAGATTTATATATTTTTTATTTATTCTAATGATAAATTTCACAGAGAGGATTGCAATAGTGCAGATAATTATTGTTTATTGAAATAGGCATATATGGGCATAAATCTGAGAATAGGATACAGAATGTGGTGTATGTAAGTATGTGTAGGTAAAGTGAAGGTGTGAAGTGTTTGCTACGTGGCTGTTTTGCCCGTACGGAGCCTCCGGGTTCGAGCGGAGGGTCGCGAGGGGCTCCCAGGGGACGAGATGGGATGAATGAGCACTTTGTGTTCAGAGAGAGAGAAAGGAGAGGGAGAGGAAGAGAGAGGGAGAGGAAGAAAGGGAGATATGGGGGAGTCTGAAATAAATTTACATTTCATTTATTTTCAGATATAAGTAAATATAAATAGACTAGATTTGATTTATTTTATCTATACTCATCTGAGCAACTGTATCTTGTTTTATACGACAAACTGATGAAACATGAATGAAGAAAATAATCTGTTAAAAATCTCTCTGGATCTACTTTTGCTTCACATAAATCCAAAAACAGGAGGCGGAGCTTATCACATGGCAAACTGTTTTTGCCCCTTTTTAATATATGATTTATTACTGGCTTGATTTAGCTGAGCACTGCCACCTAGTGGACGGAATGAATACCGCATTGTGGTGTCAGTGATAATGTGTTATTATTCTGTTTGGATTAAACACAGGTTATTGACATTCTTCATTTTGTACAGGTGCGAATCCTGTGGTGAAGGAAAGCTTCGCCAAGCAGCTTCTCCGCAGTAAGAGGCAGAAGCCGGGTTATTCCGATGAGCCGATGAGGGTATGAGAGCTGAGTTACACCCCACACACACACACACACACACACACACACAGACGTAAATACTCTTTAGCACTGTGAGACACTTTATTTCCCATAATTACTTTAAATCTCATATTCATTTATTTAATAATAACAAAGTAACGCTGTAAATAAAATAGGTAACTGAATGTAATATTTTGTATAGAATACATTTAAATTCATATACCCTTTTTCTTCTCTCCCTTTCTCTCTCTCTCTCTCTCTCTCTCTCTCTCTGTAGGAACACCTGGTGTATTTGCAGCAGTTGGAGCTCCAAGCTCGTGAGACTAATCTTGAAAACTGGTTAAATCCTCATTGCGCTCCTCGCTGTAACAGTAACTATGGTTACCCCATCTAAACCATCTGACATCTACAAGCAGGTGCACAAAACATCAACAACACATTACACAACAACAACAACAACAACAAACTTTAACCTGATCTCTTTCAAGAAGGAATTTTAGAATGATAAATGTACAATTAAAACTTGAACAATTGTGAGTTGTGTAAGAGTTCGAGGTTTAACCCAGAATTCTTTTAGGCTCAGCAGAAATGGGAAAACCATGTGGTGTTATTTTTGAGATCCTGTAACATTCTAGCCTGGGATAAGAACTCTAAAACCGTACAGTAAAAGACAAAAAAAAAATTTATTTCAAGTTTGGGGGGTAAACAGTCCCATGCAAACAGAACACACACACACACACACACACACACACACACACACACACACACACACACACATTTTAAAATATATCAAAACTATGGGTTTGAAAAGTTTTATTAATTTTACAAGTTTTATTATTTAAAATGGTAAAAAATGTTATTGCTGCAAAATATATTAAGTTAGCCACACCCCATTTTTGTAATATATTAATAACTGTGCATAAAAAGTTTATGAAATGCTAAAAAGATATAGTTTGAATACTAATAATTGTATTTTAATGAATGGAAAACTCAATTCAACTTTGGAGCTTTTAAGGTGAATTCAGGTAACCTGCAGTAAACCCTTTAGTACAAACGCTTGTTACAAGTCATGTGATAAAGTTCATTACACATCATACAAAGATGACAAGACGAATGAATTTCCATGACTACTGGAGTATTTTTTCAATTTAATTTTTATATGTATGACTTAATTAAAGTTGGTTTAAATGTACCTACATGAACATGTTTTTATAATCAAAATAGGTATAATTTAACAATTCCAAACATCTTATTTAATATATTTTAAAACATTCACTTGACACTCTTGACTTGAACGTGTTGAGTGATTTTGTTTTAATAATGGCAAATCCAAAAATACAAATAATAATAATAATAATAATAATAATAATAATAATTCCCAACAACAGACATTTCTTTTTCAAACACACTTTCTGGAGGGAAGAAAGGACATCATGAAGAGTAGATGTGGGATTTGGGTTAATCTGGGTTAATCTCAGGTATGTGAGTGTGTCAGAAAAAATATTAACAGATAATGGAATAAAAAGAAAAAAAAAGGATAAAATTAAGAGTCAATAGAATCACTGAAGCACAATATAAGATCTATTTAAAGTAAGTTATAATCAACATAATTATTTTCAAAATCCAGATAGTGAATCTGTTATTCCTGCCTCACTGCTGCCCCCTATCGCTGGCCTGAACACGAAGGAACCCAGGGCTAACAGTTGTACAGTACACATCGCCTTTATTATGAGAATCGTCTTGATTATTGTTTTCATAAGTTTCTACACCCTTTCCTCAGTCACAGGTCACTGAGTGTTTACAACATTCTCTTTCAGATTTTTTTCAGGGGATTTTTCTGAGCAATTAGACATTTATTTTTTATTTTTTAATGACTATTATCATTTTACTTTGAAAAAAATATTCCTGTTATGTTTTAAGACTTTGACTAATTTTGTGGCTGATTGACGCCAATTTCTCTCAGCAGGATGAAACTGGTGATGAAGATGATGACGATGATGAAGACACTGAGCCAGGACAATGCGGAGGCAGTAAACGGGAAGAGACCTGCGAATTAAGAAAATGTGTTTTAAGATTTTATGGAATTAAATACAGAAAAGACTAACAATTAAAAACAAGTCTTACTTTATTAAAATCCTCATTTTGTCTTAACACAGCCCCCCCTCCCTATACCCCCCCCCCCCTCTCCCTCCAACCCCCTGTTTAGACACATGCATTTAGAAATGTTAAAGCTTTTCGGCTTATCTTGTCTATAATAAACATTACTTTGCATTTTTGATCATTTTTAAGCTTTTTTCACTCTTGCATGTAATAACCTAAAGAGATTTTCACTTGCCGTGTGACTTTATGTAGAGTTATATATAAAACACATTTGCAATCTCGAGCAAAAAACGAACAAAACAAAAACTCAGGAGTTGTCTAGCCCTCTCAAATCACGTGTTTTCGTTTATTTAGATTTTTCTTTTTCTGTCGTTTAAATTACATTATTATTTTTATTCCCCTTATTTCATATTTCATTCTCTTACATTCCGCTTATAAGTGCTCATTAGGGGTTTTCAAAAAACGCCCAGAAGCCGAATAATGTCTAATAACCCATTCAATCTTATTAATGATCTCCTCTTTAATTTGAGCTCCATGTGAGGATGTTGGTGTAGCCTGCTCTGTATATCGACTGAAAATCTTTTATCTTTTGTTCTCCTCTAATAGTGAAACGCAGTGTGTCTTCTAGGTTGAGTGGAATCTCTGCATCGCGTTCTGTCGGATTTTTATCCCCGGTCGGTCCCACGGAAGCGGTTTGGCTTTTCACACGGTTTATTGGCTTTTCCAGTTTCCCACCTGTAACACAAGACTCTGATATTAAACTCGAAATTAAGAACGAATAAAAGAAAACTAAAAGATGTAGGCAGTAAGTTATTAAAACAAATAATGCAATGAGAGACAATTTAAAGAAGTTGATTACAAAAAAAAAACAGTGGCACAGAATGTTAAGTAAAAAATATGAATATATTAATATATACTTTGGGGATGGAATATAAAGTGTTCAGGAGTTAAAATTAAAGGATTGTGAGATTAATTATCGTTTTTCTTTTGCATGTTTATGAATTATTCTGGTAAGAAGGCCTGCTCACCGCACAAATATTAAATAAGAAATAAAAGAATAAAAAAACAAACAAATAAATAAATATCAATAAGTTATTAGATACATAACATCACTGTTGGTCTTGTTGTGTTTGTGTAAATATTTACTAAAATATCATTTTGCACTGAGACGCATAACACGGTTCTCATTTTTGCAAACAGCTGAATGTGTAAGATTTCTCAAACTCTCTCTCTCTCTCTCTCTCTCTACTATAGTATCTATATTAGACAAACATCTGTTTATCTGCTAGGTAATCATTTTTAACATGTGATTATGTCACTTGAACAAACTGAGTTTATAATTTGCGCATCAACAAAAAAAAAATCACTTAACGTATAACCAAACGTTTAACAAAATTATCTTTGTTTTTCTCATAATAATTAAAATTTATCTGGATGGTCTTGGGTGTTACACACTGTGTAGATAACTTGGACGCATACAAAAGGAAAAAAATGAATTAATAAACACGAAGAAGAAGAGTTTAGGAGGAATACACCTCTACACGGTGGGTAATGACCCATAAATTATATTTTAAAAAATTACACTTAAATAAATAAAAATAAAAATTGAAATGATAAAAATGAACACTACTCATTGTTCATTAATTTCCAAGACACCAAACACACACATAAATAGTGTTTTATATATATGTATATATATATTTTTTTTAGTTTAGTATATGATTTGTGATAAAAAAAAAAAAAAGTTTAGTTTTTTTTTTTTTTTTACAAGAAAATGACTCCAGGAGCCCAACATACACACATCTACATTCCCAGACATGGATTCAGCTCAGAGCTGAACATATAGTGCATGCAAATGTCTCCTCGATCATGTCCGCCATCACGGTTCAGTGTTTAACACATAAAATGGATGTTCATATCTTGATATTTTCATACACAGCACATGGTGATTAGAACAGAGCAGGAACAAATACTTAGTGCTTGAGACTACAGGCTTCAAAAAAGGAAAAAGGTAGCAGACATTTTTAGAGTGAATAAGAACCATTTTTGGTTTCCTAAAGAAAAACAAAAGCGAAAAACACACTGTGTTGGGAATTCTTCAGTTCACTGAGAAACCAATGAAAAACATCTGGTAGGCTTTCGGGTTTTTTTAAGGAATCCAAACCAGTTCTTTTATCACTTCAGCCTAAAATAAGCCTACTAACTTTATTTTAAATGTTCATTGCAATAACATTATCACTGTTCACAATATTGTTTAATATATTATTAGTATTTGCAATTGATAGTACATTTTTAGGAAAATATTCCACGGTCAGGGCAAGGCTGATCTTCTGAAGTTCTGGAGACCAGAGTTCCTTAGTAATTCTCTTTGTTCTCCAAACAGATCATATTTTGATGATCAATTTTTCATGTGGAATATTGCAGTATGACTGTAGAAATGATGATCAGAATGTGTGTAACAGGAACCTGATCATCTCTTGTCTTTAAAGAAGCCTTCGTCTGTGTTGCTCTCTTTGATGGTGACAGTTAAAAAGTTTGTCGTCACGTCCGTGATTGTGACCTTCTCAACATTGCTGAGGCAAGGTCTCCACTTGTCCCCGTCCTCCTCCTGTTCCGCTTCTTCCTCTGGTTCTCCGAGGATCCGTGCCATGGGGATCTTGGCAATGAGTGAAGGCTGGTGATGCTGATGATAATGCCGATGCTGATGATGATGATGATGATGATGAGGGTGATGTTGATGATGAGGGTGATGTTGATGTGGGCGCTTGATAGCTGCCATGTCACTGTGTTTGAATGCTCCATGATGTCTGAGGTGTTTAAGGTGCTTGCGGTGGAAAGGACTAGTGGTAAGCTCTCGAGTCCTGCAGTCGTCACTTGTTTTGGTCCATTCCATCATCCGACGAGGAATAAGGAGAGGGTTCTGTTGCTTTTGACACCTTGTGCTCAGAGTGTCCTCATCGTCCTCGCCCAGTTCGAGACGTGCCATTTTAGACGGGATGCCAGACATGGACTCGTCCATCTTGCTCTTTTCTGAGTGCAGGACACTTGAGTAGCCTTCTCTGAACAGTTTGGGCTTGCGACCCCGTTTTTTCGGGACGTGGCCCATTCTTTCTGTCTCAACCCTGGGTGACAGATGAGAACGATGATCTCGGGAAAGTTCCTGATGGGTGGGTCGGACACTTTCGCCCCGGTTCACAGTGCTGGGGGGGAAGATGGTTGGGACGACGCTGCGGAGCCCCTCCCTGGCCCTCGGCGTCACCAGAGGTTCAGGGTTCGGGTAGTTGATACGGATGCTGCGTGAAGATTCCCCGCGGAACTCATAGGATCTCGCTTTGGCTTTGGCTTGAGCCTGCATGAAGATGAATACTGGTTTACAAACAGGACAAACATCTTAAAACAAGAAGATGTGTGACAATATTATAAATATTGATTATCCTCTTATATCCATAGAAAATATCTCGAAGGTGAACCCGCTCTCTCAGGTGGTACCCTTATTATTTGTGCCTTTAATAGATTTTATTTGAAACTGTAGATATAGTCATTTTAAGATACAATAAAGATACACTACACGCTGTTTTCTAGGCAAGGAAGGGTACAGTACAATTTAGTATAATTTTTTGGGATCATACATAATGGAGAATAATTTTCCATCACAAATAAACACTTATGACAGGAAAATAATACAGAATTAGAAATAAGAAGATGCTCAAGCATCAAATGTCTAGTTAGGTAAACAATAACGATCACTCTCAGAAATAAAGGGAAAACTATTTCTTACATGTTTTGAAACCAATATTTTATCTGGAAACTTTAAAAATAACTGAAAACACTTAATTTTATAATAAACGTGATTTTATAATGTAATGAGTGACAAGCTGGAGCAGCTTTATTTCTAAAAGTGCAGGCCTCAATTTTAGGATCCAGTTAGAACCTCTGTAGAAATCTTGGCTCACAATCACACCTGGAAGCTTGGAGTGAAAATATATGCACTGTTGTTTGTCTGTAGTGAAGAAGGATTTCTCACAATTTCAGAACAAAAACTGTACCTTTCGTGTGTATGTAGAGGATTCAAGGTAAAATCTATAAACAACAAAAAAAAAGCAAAGCGAATTTTTTATGCTGTGTTCATATTCATGATCTCATTGTGAAACCAAGAGCTTTTTTTTTTTGTTTGTTTATCTTCCCCAGAAACCACTACCGGTTCTTCTTCTCTGAACTTTTTATTCCTTCATGATTTCTTTACACTAAACTCTACAGCAACATCAAATCAATGGGGATAAATAATGGTCATGTGTGGACCCTCTGTCTTCATTCTCGGTTCCTGTACCTTCATCAGGAAGGTCTTGAGTTTGGGTCCTCTCTTCTTGGGTCCAAAGAGTTCCCTTTCTCGCTCCCTGGACCAAAGAAACAAATAAAATAAGTAAATGCTTGTTTAAGAAGTGAAGTGGAACCACTGGATGAAACCGAGCATGCATTTTAATTTTCACATCTGTAATGTGATGATGAGTCTACCTTTCCTCAAAAGCTGCAAAAAGCCGAGAGTCCAGAATGTTTTCCTCTGGTTCCCAGGTGCTGTACCTGTCAGGAACACGAGCATGTGTTGTTTTAATTATCCCGCTGCAGCGTGCATGTGCGTGCATGTGCATGTGTGTGCGCGAGCGAGCGAGCGAGCGCGCGCGCGCGCGTCTGTGTGTGCGTTTTCATGGCATGCATGTGCGCTGGTTCTGGTTTGACAGCCAGCCATCGTCTGCGTCTCACACGTTATTAACGCATCATGTAAAAAAAAAAAAAAAATAGAAAAACGCGCGCGGAGATCATCAGACGTTTATGGTGAAATACTCACTTCTGTGACCAACCTTTCCACTTCACCAGATACTCCATCCGACCCTGCGCCATCACATCACACATGCAAGAAAAGAAACACATTTATTTTTGCTTAGCTCCGAGCCTGCACCACCACCACCAGCACCACCAGCAGCAGCAGTGTCGGGCTCGGTGTTAATGCAGGCTCTAACGCCACTAACACGCTCACACACGCATGCATCTGGAAATTATCGTTAACCCATGTCACACAGTAGTCGAAAATGCGCCACGCACTCTCCGGATCCGCCGCTTGATGATGGATTCGGCGGCGAACACTCTCTCTCCGACAGCAGACAGCTCCATGTTTTCTTCCTCCGTTAGCTTTAGCCGCGCCAGGCGAGCTGTCTGCTCCTCTCTCTCTCTCTCTCTCTCGGGCGACCCGATGCCAAAAAGAGTCGATTCTCCGAGCCTGGGCATTATGAACCGGGAGCCGACTCCGGAGCTTTGGAGACATTTTGCAAGTGCATGTTGCAATTTATTGGTTATAACTACAGGGTTGGGGGTTTGAATCCCGGCTTTGGTCCGTGTGTGTGTGTGTGTGTGTGTGGAGTTTGCATGTTCTCCTTGTGCTTGGTGGGAACTCCTGTGGTTCTCCGGGTTCCTCCCACAGTCCAAAGACATGCAGTGTGTTTCACATTCAGGTTTACATTTAGACATTCTGCAGACTCTCTTATCCAGAGACACTTACAAAAGTGCTTTGAAGTTTTCGTCATCGGATAGATCATTACACTGGTTAGGTTACCATCAGTCAAACACTATTGGATTTTTTTTGTTTTGTTGGAGTTGGGGTGGTGGTACCTCTGCATACGACCTTGATCTGTCCCAGAGGCGAGTTCTTAATAGGAATACTTTATTAATCTCAAAGGGAAATTGTATAATTACAGCAGCCAGTTCACGTGTTATACAACAAGTAAGCCAGGGGTAGCTCAGTGGGGCCAGGGGTAGCTCAGTGGGGCCAGGGGTAGCTCAGTGGGGCCAGGGGTAGCTCAGTGGTTAAGGTATTGGACTACGGTTCGGAAGATCCCAGGTTCAAACGACCAAGTTGCCACTGTTGGGCCCTTGAGCGAGGCCCCTTAACCCTCAACTGCTCAGATGTATAATGAGATAAAAATGTAAGTCTGCCAAATGCCTAAATGTAAATGTAAAGTAAGCAACGAGTAAAAATTGCATTGAGGAAAAGGTAATGATACAAACAAAACAAAACAAAAATACGCTATTTACAATTTAAGGTGCATTAATGATTTTTTTTTTTTTTTATGCGTAAAGTAATATGAATATGCTGTTTCTCTGTACACATGTGATTGTAAATACAGGCAGGAACGAAACTTAAAGGTGCACCAGCCAGTTAAAATAGTAATAAAAGATAGGATGGAATTAATGAAGAAAGTGACCATAGTGCAATTAAGGTGAAATTTCTAATGTGAAATGCATTATCCCATAAGAAATAATGTAAATGCAGATAATCCTTTCCAGCCACCCAAAAATATTAATATTACCAATTTCCAACATAATCATGTTTTTTTTTTTATATATAACAATTAAAACATTTAGAAAAGACATGTAAATGAAGTAAAATATGAAATAAATAGACATTAAACCTCACTTAACCTTCATTTATGATTTCTCTTGGCACTGGCTGCTTTAAAAACCAAACTGAAAGTGGTTCCCTTTTCTCCTTACTACAGTTTTTGGGACCCATGGTGCTGTGTGTTCAATAAATCTTGTAAAAAAAAGAAAAAATAATAATAACAATTTGTAGACTTCATACGCGGAGGTACCACTGGACCTAAGAAGCAGATAGGTCCTTAGTTGTCGCTTGAAGATTGCTAATAACTCAGCTCTGTTTCTCTGTAACTCAGCTTTCTGGAAATCTAGAGGAAGTTCATTCTAACACCAAGGTGCCAGGACAGAAAACCAAATTTTTTTCCCCAAATTGCTTGTAGTTTGTGACTGAATGTGTGAGAGTGTTTATGGGTGTGTATGAGCATTGAAATGGTTTGGCATAACTATCTGCCACCTTGTGCCCTGGGCTCACAGGATACCCTACACAGAATAATAAAATGTATCAACTCATTCATCTTCGTTAAATGCCTTATCCAAGCCATGAATTCTGGAAACTATGGGTGTGAAGCAGGAATACACTCAGTGTGATATCATTCTCCAGTATGTCTATAGTGTACACACTCATTGACACACTAAACCAGACCAGAGCACTTTAGGCACTATGAGGACCCTGGAGAACCAGGAGGGGACTGTGGGATCTATTTTAAATGTAAAATAATTATCACAGTCCAGCTACTGTCTGTGTGGAGTTTCTGTGTGCATCTTCCCCTGTCTTGGCTTTCTTTCGGTTCTCTGGTTTTCTCTGATCTTTCTGTAAGTGAAGCAGAAACACTGATCAGCCTTTAGGTGTGAATAAGCCTGTGCACCCATTCAGTGTGCATTCCAGCTGCACGCACAGTGTTCCCAGGATACGCAAAACCAGGATAAAGTGTTTACTGGAGCTGAATGGATGAATTACACTAAAACAATGTCGTAAAAGCATCAGAAAGGACAAGCCAGAATGAATGCAAACAGACATTTGTTTGGCAAAATAGCAAAAAAACTTACATGCCAAGAAAAAGGAATTTGCTTATGTAATGTCAAGTTCATCAGGTTAAAAAAAAAAAAGAGCAACTGCTGGTTACTAGCTAGCTTTTACTTCTCATTTTCTTCTTACGGATGATTATGTTCACATGCTGATCTCACATAGAAGATACTTCAGAAGGTTACTTTAGGAGGTCAGAGGAAACCAGAGAACACAGAGGAAACCCAGTCAAACACAAGAAAATCAGACAGACCCCCCAAGCTCAGGATTGAACCCGAGTTATCCGAGCTGCCAGGTGACACCACACCACAGCGCAGCACAAACCTAACATTTGTTTAGCAAATAAGCCAATACACTAGAACAAAAGAGGATGTGGGAAGATAGGAAAAGGAATTTGTTTAGTTTGTCTGGGGGAAACTTTGACCTGCAAATCTGTGAACCTTAAAAACACGAGCTGGAAAACAATCAAAACATCCAAACAGAGCTGGAAACAAATCCGGGGTCTGGAGTAGTGACTGGTCCCGTTATTTTAGATTTGAAGATTTATAAATTATACTGGTACTGGTTCTTATTTACACATGAATGAGGACTAACTTGACACTTTAAGGCACGAACAAAACCCACTGCTGCTGTCACACACATCATCTCATTTGGTTCCCTCACACTGCTGGGGTCAGACCTATATGCCATATCTTTCCTTCTAATACCTTTTTATTTTGCACATTCCATATCATTTATACATTTGATACTTTTTTATTGTAACTGTATATTAGTATATACGTATATTTTGTATTTTCAATTTTTTTCCTAGTACAATTCCTACCTTCTTATTCCGTTTTAGGTCACAAACAGTCGTGTGAGGGTTTCACTGCATATCTTAGTGTGTATGGCTGTGTACGGGACAAACATCTATTTTTATTTCATTCTAACCATAATTTTAACAGCTCATAATCAATTGTTTTATTTAGCAAATATAAAGTGGCTTAAAATGATCTCAGGGAAAGAAAAGCTTACTTCAGGGGCCGCAATTCAGATTTTAATGTTTTTTGGAAACTCAGTGTTTTAGAACATTCCTCTTATTTAAACGCCCGTGCAGAATTGGGAATCGGTTCATACAAACGACTCAGAGTCGACTCTCTGTTCGAACAGTCGCGACGCTTTCAGAATTCCGGGCAGCCCATAATAGTCGGCCACACACACACACACACACACACACAGAGAGAGAGAGAGAGAGAGAGAGAGAAACACGTCATCAGGCGGAAAAGATTTAAAGGCGAGTCATTGGTTCTGCTGTTGCTACGCGCCCAGAGGTTCCTGAGTGAAGAAACAGGAGGAGAAATACAGATTTAAGGTTTATATGTACTCTTATTTATAACTTATTAATAAATGCAAATCACGTATAAACCAATGATTAAGCAAACGTTTTCTTTTCCTATCTACAATAAAGTAAAGATCATTCCAGAACACAGCCACATCACAATCTGCATGTTCAAAAATAAAGGTTCTAGAAGGAAAAAAAAAATGTGATATAGAATAAAAAATATGGGTGGTACAGTAAAAAATAAAGGTGCTAGAATTAAAATGAATAGTGCTAGAATGAATAATTAAGGTGCTGGATTACAAATATGAGTGCTAGAATTAAAATTAAAGATGTTAGAATTAAGAATAAAGGTAATAGAAATGAAATTAAAGGTGCTAAAATGAAATAGTTGTGTTAAAATTAACAATAAAGGTGCTAGAATAAAAGTAAAGGTGCTGGAATTCAATTTGAAGATGCTAGAATTTAGTATAAGGGTGCTAGAATTGAAAAATAATGGTACTAGATTGTAAAATATGGGTAATTGGATTAAATAATATAGGTGCAAGAATTATATATTTTTTATATATACTGTGCAAGAGCAATGTCTGGTTCTGATACTACATGATCCTGTAATCATTCCCTTTTTGGTGCTTAAATGTCTCAATAAAAGGGTAATTTACCATCATAAATAATTTTCCACATCATGTAAAGATTCAGCTCACAAAGAACCAGCATGATTTTTGGAAAACCCTCTATTCTAAAGTTTTTTAGCAAGACAGATATGTTTTTATTTTTGAGTACCTTTTATTTTTTATTTCATCTTAGATTAGACACACAGATAATGAGAACTGGTTTATCTCAGGTTGCTGTATGTGCTGTATTTACCTTAGTTAGTGCTGTAGTTTGCTTTACTTTACAAAATAAGAAAAAATGAAATAGATGAATAATATATTTTTTTCCTGATACAACTGTAATCCATTTCAGTGCATTAGAGATTGTCCTGTTAGTCAGTTAATAATCAGCTCTTTATTCAACACGAATCATATGTTAGATTGTTTTAATTTAACTAATTAATTTAAACATGTTTTAGGCCTAAAGCTGTGTATGAAACTAACAGAGTTCAGTATGTGTGATGCCTCAGAGTGAACTCGGAGCTGTAATGTATTAATGTACGGTACAAGCTGCGTTTGCGTAAAGAGCTTAAAAGCCAAACCCGTGGAAAAAATAAAAATAAATAATAATAATAATAATAATAATAATAATAATAAAGAAAAGTTTTAAAATGTGATTTTGAAAAATGTTTTATCACAACTAGAACAGTTTAATCTCATTGGCTTTTTAAAAATATATGTATATGAAGGATACTTTTCCAACGACGCAGCTCCATCTGTGATTTTGTAGTAAATCAAAGTACAGAAATTTTGTACTGTATTTTAAACTAATGAGTAAATGTCGCAGAAATGTTAATATTAATATTATAATATAATATAATAACTAACATTAATAACAGCGACTCACTCAGAGTCATTTAATCATACGCGTCGAAAAATGTCATGTGACTGCAGATTTCAATTAAACTAAACAAGTTAATAAAGCGCGTTATAGCGTCAATAAAGAGGAAAGAGAATATAGCGACTCAGGAGAACATCAATATCATATCACACAATGTCTTCTTCTGCTTCTTCTTACTACACTGCGACAGACATTAATGTGAATTGTGGCCTATAGTAATTGTGAAAAAATTATGAACATTTTCTTAATGCTGTTTTTTAATATATAGATTTTTCAACTAACATAATTATATATATATATATATTTAACGATTTGTTCCCTAAACTATTGCATGTGTTATAAAGGGTTGATCGGGTTTAGGGACCCTTATTAATGACTCGCTTCTTCAGTGTTGCATACAATAAGAGCAGAATTCACTGCAGTAACACAACACGTAACACTTTAAATTAGCTTTGTTTAGCTCCGTAAGAAGTAATGATACACTGTGTGTGTCCAGATCCTACGGATCCACGGCGATCCATTTAACTGTGTGCTAGCCAATAAAACATGCCATTGAAGCTATTTCAAGGAAATGAATGTAATATACAACAACTTAAAGCTTTACTGAGGCTCATTTTACTTAAAGCTCTGTAATGCTGACTTAATTATTATTATTATGGCTGTGTAATATGAGTATAATAATAAGACAGATATAGAAACCAGCACCAATAACAACATCAATAATACTAATACTAATACTACTAATAATAATGAATTATTTTTCTTCTTCTGCTTATTATTATTATTATTATTATTATTGATTGAAGCTTTGAAGTTTCCGTCATTGGATAAATCCTTACACTGGTTGCTAGGTTCGAACTATAAGTACCATCAATCAAACACTGTTGGAAAGTTTTTTTTTATTATTAACTCAAATATCCCAAAAATATTTAAGAAACTTATTTTTGTTGAATACAATTCAACAATTATTATTATAATAATTATTATTATTGATGTTGTTGATTATTGCTCTCATTAATTGGGCCAGATATGACAATGAAATGCAGTGTCCTGTCCGGTTTATATGAAAAAAAAGTTTTAAATGTGACGTAAGATAAAAGCAAAGCCTTGATTGGCCGTCTCGGTCCAGCGCGCGCTCCGAGCTGGAAGACGCTGATTGGACGGCGCGTTTTCTGGCGCAGAAGCGCGCGCCTAGCAACAGCAGATACCGGAAACGAGCAGAGCCGCAGAGCGCGCGCGCTATAATTAGGCTCTATGAAGTGGAGATGTGTGTGTGTGTGTGTGTCTCGAGTATTTAGGTTTGGTTTAATGTCCAGGTGTAAAGCTGAATATCTGATCAGGAGCACGCGATCAAATGACTCCTATAATAATGTAAAACAGCATTAATGAATAAATACATCCAGATCAGATAGGACCATTATCTACTGGGTAAAGGGAATTTCGCTTCTGCTTTTTTAGATAAAATTAACGCGTGCTATTTTAGTTAAAGTAAAAAGAAGAAAAAAGTTAAGCTGTAATTAACTGGGAGCTGGAAGGTTACTGAACGCACTGCTTACGTTTCTTCTATTTCTGAATAGTATTTCTGGATGCATCTTATATTAAAAGTGATATTTTTCAAAAAACCTGACTCCAAAATTTTAGATTAAAAATTCTTAAGAATAAAATGATGCATCTGAGCAAAATGTGAGCAGACAATCTCACACTCCGCATAATACACTCCGCACCCTCGCCTATAGCTCGTGTCGCATGTGATTAATATCAAGAATTTCAACTCCCCTTCTTTTCCTTACTGTATGTTCAGTGTATAAAGTGTATAATATGGCACTGATGAGTGATAACTAGTCTCGCTTTAATTATGATTTCTCTATATATCTAGCTTTAATCTTTTTGTTTTTGCATGTCCCATAGTCATGGACAGACACTAAACATAAAAAGGACTTTCCCAACATAGTAGCATAAGAGACAATTTATCAGCAGTAGTGACCTTTCTCTCAGTGTGTAGGGTTTGCGTTTAAAAAGAGCTCATTGTAGATTTAATAACGAAAAGATTCCGATATAACTGGGTTTATTCCGTTTGTCTGATATACTGTAAAGCTAACTGTAACATTATATGCTACAATGTTTTAGAATAATTTGAAATTTAATAAAAAGGTCCCTAGTGTAAAGCTCATGTCACCTTGACTAATTAACTCACAGGCAAACTAATTAGTCTAATTAGGCTACATTAATTACATGAACATCTGGCCCTGTCTTTAATAAAGTGCTGCGCTATTAATGGAAGAAAAGCATCACTGAAATGTGCATTAGAGTCCTTGTGTGATGTGTGAAGTGCACTTTATTGTTTTATTCTATAATGAGATGAAATGGAGGACAGAGCTGCGCGCGCGCGCGTGTGTGTTTGTGTGTGTGTGTGTGTTTGTGTGTGAACCTCAAAACCCGACAAGATGATCAAGTGTGAGAAAGAACTGAAGCTTGTGCTCATCATCCACTTCCTTTGCTTTCACACGCACACACACACACACACACACACACACACTCATACCGAGAGCGCTGCGGTTTCGGGTGCAATACAAAATAGCTTCCGCTCTGTTTCAGTGTGCAGGTAACCAACGTGCAAGGTTTTTATTTAACTCCATTCGAAGGCTTTGAGGTTCTTGCTTTTTTCTTTCCCTTGAAAATCAAATGTGAGCATTGTGACATGTCGATGCATATTACAGATTAATTATTGCAAAAGAATAAATAGCTAGCGTGCACGCCTTTGATCTTTTTCTTTCTTTTGTATTTCTTCAGTGATGCAAATGTTCATGCAAACACAAACACTTATTAAATGAACCAATATTTCAATATCAACCATGAAAAAAAGTTCCTAAAACTCTTTTAGTGCTAGTGCGCATCAATATTATATCAATTTCATTAAGCAGAGATGTAGTGCATTTAGAAATAAAGTGTGTGTTCATGCATGAAGAGCTTGTGTGAAGAGCTTTGCCTGGTTTCTGATCTGCGGCTTCATTATATTTAAGCGTTAATTGTGATCAATAGAAAGAAGCTGGAAAAGGCAATAGATAGATAGATAGATAGATAGATAGATAGATAGATAGATAGATAGATAGATAGATAGATACTTTATTGATCTCGAAGGAAATTCTAGATATCCAGCAGCAATGGAGACAGTGACATAAAGACATGTTGTAGACTGTCTATCTTCTATACAGTCAGTATACACAGGGTCCATGTGAGAACTGACCAGTAGTTACTCGTGCACTGATGAGAATGCCCTTAATAAAGCTGTTTGGGTTATAATTGTAATGTCTACAGTAATCGTGCTTCAGTTCTGGCCGTTAAATCCTTCACGAGGTGTTTATGCGGCTTGTTTCGAATAATTGCTTTTTATTTTACTGTCATAAAAATGTTGATACATGTTTAGGAAAAGATGAATCAAGATTCCCATCATGCACAGTGCGACACATGCAATTAATCACTAATTCATTAATTTCACACGTCAACCCTGTAGTTCATTTCAGTTCTTTAATTCTTAAAAGATAATTGCTTTGACATTTCGGTTTGGATTAAAAAATTATTGAAATAAAAAAGAGACTTGCTGTAATAACGCGTTATGATATAATCACAGAGATACGGGTGATAATTATATAAATAAAACATTGCACACAGTAAATAATCACAGTTCATAGAGGTTATAGACATTTATCTAACAATTGTTTTGCATTTGAGGGAATAAATTTACCACAACATTTGTAGATAATTAACTGCTAAACCAAATCTGCTTACAATAAAACAATGCAATTCTTAAGCAACGGAATCCCATCTCCTCCCAGGCTACAGATGATCACACATAGGACTACACGAAGGTATTGTAAGGGTACAAACGTCATTAGGGTGTTTACAGGAAGATGATGATTAGACAGCACTACAGAAGTTGTGCATTTGTACGCATTTATGAACACAGGGCATGTTCAGTATCAGTATCTGACTTTAACTTGATTTTAATGTGCCTTCTATCAGTCATTTTCTAGACACTATTAAACTATAAGATCCTGACATTTGTGAGGAGATCTCCCATCCACAGCCTTTTTCACAGGCTTTAGGTCTGCGTTCTGACCAAAAATGTCTTATTTTTATCATGGAGTTGTACTTTGGGTTTCCTTGAACTTCAACTGTGTATCAGAGTCTTGTCAAAAATGTTGTGTTTAAATTCTTTAGATTTTGGAGATAGACACAATTTCAGTGCAGCTGAAGCCTGAAGCATGGTGCTGCCACCACCGTGCTTCAGCTTGTGCAATGGCGCTTGTCGAGTTCTCTGGGAATTTGCACATCAGCTTCTGCTTCAAACTCGAAAAAAGCCATTAGCCAACTACAGGGGACTGCACACTGTGTATCTTATATACAGTCAGTATACACTGGGTTCATGTGAGAACTGACCAGTAGTTACAAGTGCAATGCTGAGGATGCCCTTAATAAAGCTGTTAGGTTATAATTGTATTGTCTGCAGTAATCGTAGACAACTCTGACAATTCTGAAATCACTTTTCAATTCTTGTGTCTGAAAGATTTGCAGGTTACACAACAATTGTTCAAAGTCGATCCAACTAAGTGGTCAATAACCTTAAAAGAAAAAACAAAAAAATGGTACATCACCATTCTGATAAATAACAGTTAAATCACTACTTCGAATAAATATTAGTTAAATGAAATGTAAAGGAATACATCGAAATTTTTTAACTAAGTTTAAGACATACTATTCCATAAACTGCTTAGGAAACATGTAATACACAACATCATATTAAATTCTTTTGTGAAAACATGAAAACACTTAAACAAAATCATAGAATAAAATCATAGCATAATAAAATCATCAAAAATTTTAGCATAACATAAGTTAATAAAGTTAAGTTCTCTGTCACAAATGGTGCTTGTATGTTGAGTCTGTACCTTTGCTCCATTAGTGACTGTGAGGTGATGCATACTGTGATGTTAAACTCTGATCGTGTAACAGTTGTTCCTTGTTGAATGACTTAAGCTCCTTTATTTAACTTATTTTAGCTTTACAGTGTTCTTTTATGCATAAACTTGTCAAGTTGTCAAAGTTGAATATGTCAAAGATATCTTTACAAGTTACGCCCAAGAAGTTCTACCTTGGACTCATGATGCATCTGAGACTGACGATGACATTTTTCCACACTGATTGGGTGCTTTAGGGCTCAAAGGTATTTTTGTCTGCCTAGCCATCATAGCCATGTAAAAGATATGAGAGATTGTCTCACCTGCAGGGAGTTATCAGTAATTCCTAGATATTCCTGCAGCTCCTTTACTGCCTGCTTGAGATCCCTCAGCAGCCTTTTGAGGAATGTATTCATTTGAATAACATCACTTTGGTGCTTTTATCAAAGCCTATATAGTGTTGCATGGGACATCTGATTGAGTCTGAATTGTTTTGTTCACCTGATTGTCCTGATCAATACAGTGGAATCCTGTAGATGTTTTGAAAGATCTTGTGCTTCAGCAGATGAATCCACTTAGATGAAAAGAAACTGACATAAAAAGAGCCAATAGTTAGTTTGTTACTTAGAATCACTTTACCAATGGCAGGTGAATTGTAATAACTTCTGAAACATAAGTTTAAATATGGTTCAGTCCAAGCATGGGCACATCAACTATTATAAGATTTATATGCACAAGATAGATTACTAAATTACTGCAACACCAGTGTGTAAAGTGTGTCAAGTTCATATAAAAACACAACAATGTATATTATTTTTATATAACGCCAAAGAAAAAACAACCCACACCATCCAGCTTAGATGGATCTGTATGTACATTCTGATGCATAACCTAGTGCAACAATCATGCAATACCTTTTTAACATAAGAAATAACTGGTTTCCAGCTGTCAAAAAACGTCCTAGTGTAAATTTTAATCTTCTCCAGCTTAAGAAAAGGGAATAAATCTTGAATGCAATGAGAAATGAAGGGACACTTAATGGAATTCCAATGTAAAAGTATGGAATGTCTGGCTAACGAAGATGAGACAGCAATAGCATGGACTGAGTTATTTGAAATGTCAAATACAGCAGTTAATGCATATGGCTGCAACTGTATCCCAATTATAGTGGACATGATACTGAAAAAAAAACTGTCCTGTAAATTTGGGAACAGAAAAAACATGTGATTTAAATGAAAGATAAAAGCTTGATGCATCACATCTGTCCTCAACATCAGGATAGATTTCAGCCAGCCTTCAGAAAAGTGGGCTCTGAACTTAAACTGAATGAGAGCTGTGCTGAATGAGAGCTGAGCTGGAGCGAATTCTGTCCTAAAATAGTTTTACAAAATACAAAGTTTTGAACATTGAAGATTGTCACGAAGCAGAATGATATTGTGTTAGTAGAACCACACGCCTGACATGCCTGCTCTTAGATATCCATATCATACAGCCAGGTAGACGATACAGTATGTTCCTACAGTTGTACAAGAAAACAAATTACACTTTAAAGTGTAAGTAGAGCAGAGTAGGTGAGAGTGGAGTTACGATATTGTTCTGGCATTCACGTGAGTTCCGCTTGTAACATAACTGTAGCTTGTTTAAAAAAAAGAGGCTTATTTGGAGCTTATAACCTGAAACCTAAAAAAAATGTTATGTGAAAAAGAAGTTATAAATATTATGATGAATTTAATATTTGCTTAGTGTATCAATAATTAAATAAAATTCCAATACATTTAATTAGTTAATTGGTTATCCCTTAATCAGGCAAACAAGCAACTCACAAGGGCCAAGTATCAGCACCTTGAGAGAAAAAAAACACGTATTTGTATAAAATAAGTATTGCATTGTTTTTTTTTTGTTTTGTTTAAGTAAATGTGCCTTTATATTTATCTGTTTTCAACTTAAATTATTTTTTTTTACATATTTACATTTAAATATTTACACTATTTTCTTTTTATTATTACCCTAGATGGCCTTACACTAACCTTACACTGACTTTAATTTGCAACATAAAAATGACAGAAATATATATTTTTTAAATTGCAAAAGAAAACTTGAAAATCTTGGAAAAAGTTTTGGAATTAAAAAAATTCCAAGTCTTTAAAAATAAAGCCATTTAAAGGACTGAATTATAGACCTGTTCTCTTCAGAGGATTATGAACTCTTTGTTTAATATAAAGAATTTACAGGCACACAATGACTCATCACAGGGAGGCAATGAAACTGATCACACTAATAGAACAGCACATGGAGCACCATCACAGGATGCTGTTTAACCTGCACTTTATTTTACCCCACCACACCCAGAATGCACTGCATTGCAGCGTTGTGTTGTATTATGTCGTCTTGTCTCGTGCACATTCCTGTTTCACGGAGCTGCAGAGCTGATAAGACTCTCAAACCCGTCCACGCTTTATCAGAGAGAGAGAGAGAGAGAGAGAGAGACAGTACAAAGTGCACGATGATATCTGCAGAATGACGAGGAAAAAATGTCCATTATCTCTCTTAACACACACAAACACACCCTGACGAACAAATAAACACACACACACCATCTGAAAATCTGTGATCACACAAAAATAAGATTTTAATGTGCTGAGATAGACGTCTGGGACAAACCTGGCATGTAGAAGCAACTTTACAAAACATTTAGATTTTAAGGATAAAACATTTCAAATACATGCAGTAAGTGCTTTACAAACTGAAACAGAAATGAGAATATTTGAGGAAAAAAAAAACTTGTTTAAAAATCACTAAATACAACACAAATTTTAGGCATGTACCGAAATTCTGTAATACAATAAATTGTAATTATTATTAATAACATCTGATATATTTTTGTACACCTCATGGAAGACATGTCATCAAACAGTGTGATATTTAATTCTTTATTTCATCAAATTATTATTATTTTTTTGTTAAAATGTCTATTTGGCGTCATTTGTTTTTGTTTTTTTTAGCTTTGAATATGTTAATTACCTTTAAATTATTATCTGAATATTATCAGAATACATACTGTCTAACAAAAAAGTGTAAGCAAATAAAAAGTTCTAGATAACGTAAAAAAAAATTAATTGTGATAAATTTTTTAAATCGTTTCTTTTACAAACGATTGTGTGTCTTTGTTTAGAGCCGCTCAGTTTTATCCGGGTTCATTTTTACACACGGCAGAGGGTGGAACGATACGCAATTTACAGAATCGATAGCGATGGCTCGATACAATACAAAAAAACCAAACCCCTCAATTGATTACGACACAAATTATGAAAGAAAAAGAAAAGACAAATAATAATGTCACGGTGTTCGTGTGATCTGTTAAGACTCTTAGCAGCGTGCATTAGAATGGAACAAACATGGCTAAACATGTACAATGGCTCGTTAAACATTACCATTAAACTGGTCAGGGTTGTACAGGGTTGCCAGATCTTGACCAGCAATTCACCCAAAGTAGATCTCACACAGCTGAAACTAAGAGAAGAAAAAATATACAAGTCATTGTGCCTTAATTTAATTAATATTTCCACATTGTGCATAAAAGCAACAGACTTGGCAACCCCTCATGCGTAGCCCTCATTGTGCAGGGGTGTGTGTGTGTGTGTCTGGTGTCACCCAACTTTCTGTAGGACAAATGTGTTTTTGAATGTTTTGCTGGGTGGGTAGAGTCTCATATCTGCAGCTGTGAACTTCCCAGTCGCTGAGAAAAGCAACAAGACAAACAACGAGAGTGAGAGAGAGAGAGAGAGAGAGAGAGAGAGAAGGAGAGAGAGAGAGAGAAAGAAAGAGAGTGTTTCCTTTACATGATGTTGGTGTAGATGCACTGGTATCAGTGCGGACTAGTATGCTAATATGTTAGCATGTTAGCGTATTAGCTTTTCAAAAGCAGCGTGATTAGGGAAAGTGTTTTTAGTTTTTAACCCTCGTAGGTTTCTAGTTTAGATCGATTAAGTCGATTAATGTTCAGTTCTTTATAAGAGGTTTATTATTACGCTGAGTGCTGAACGTACTGTCCGATATACAGACACCGTGAGCACTGTGGCGAACAACGCGATACGAAACTCCGCATCGCCACACCCCTGTTCGTCACATTTTACACCACAAATGTAAATACTAATAGCAGCAGGTGCATTAAATAGTCTGCAATTAAATTTAGTTTGTTCACTTCAAGATGGTGCAGGTTCTTGCGACTTATTGAATGGAAAGTGCTTTACGCCCTGCCTTCTGTCCATCAGAGAGAGAGAGAGAAAGAAAACAAGAGAGAGAGAGAGAGAGAGGGGGGGGGGGATCAATGCTAAACATTAGCAAAGCAGCTTTGACAGAAATTACACTTTCTTGTAAAAATAACGCCCACTTTGGGAGTGATAATTTTTTTTTCTTGCGTTTGATCATTCTTAAAAAAAAAAAAAGCTTATTTACATGCAACGAATTTACACAGTGACAAAATCAGTAGTTTTTTTTTAATGTCTGTTTTTTCTAGACAGGAACGTATTCCTTGAAAGTCACCGTCAGGCAGTTGGCCGTGACATCCGTGATTATTATATTCCCGAGGAAAGGTGTGAAGCTCGAAGCACGTTCAGGTTCCCGCGCCTCCTTCTTGTCCGGGTTCGAGTGTCTGTTTGTCCGTAAGTCCGTGACAGCGGTCCTTGCTCCTCGAGAACCCGCGAAGCTCAGATCCATCGGCTCGTCCTGACACGAGCCTGAGAACACAGAAGTCGGGTCGTGGTGTCCGTTAAGGCTCGTGACGTGGCTCTGACCCGGACTCGAGCTTGCGTTTGGTGCACTAAAGCTCCGACTGCTCAAGAACCGTTTAGTGTCCTGACGGTCGCTGGAAGGTTCCGAGTGACGCCGCTTGTGGACGCCGTTTCCAGAGGAGTTTTTCATCACCTCTGATCTTTCCGCAGCATGGTGGACTGATCCGTTTCCGCCGTCCTTATGGTAGCCATTTTTTAACCCGTTCCTCTCAGTGTGTTCGGATTTCTCCACAGCGCCATCGTTCCTCTCGTTGGTTCCCCTCTCCGACAACTCTTTCTGCTCCATCCCTCCATCCAGCTGTCCCCCGTTCTCCATGTACTTACTCATCACGATGACGATTCGTCCGTTTTTGTTCTTATTCTCAACAATTTTCATTTTGCCGTTTTGTCCTTTCACGGGTTTCGTGCTCTCTTTACTGAGCTTCGTTTCTCCCCTTCCGTTATCCAGAACCTTCTCGAGGTCCACATCCCTGACGGCCTTCACATCACTCGGACACCCCAAAACCGGTTCCTGTGCCTGTTCCTGCTGGTAAAGTTTGGGGTCGGGTTGGTACTGGTGGTGCTTTTTGCTGTCAAGTTGGTAGTACTGCTTCTTCACGTTCTTCCTGTTGATCAGGACGTCGTCCAGGCTTTGGTACGAGTTCTGCTTCCTGATCCCGTTCTGTTGGTACTGCTGCATCGGATCGACGGACGGCGTTTTGACAAGGATGCCGTTGCCATGTGATGCATCATGGATGTCAGGAAGGACACTGGATCTCCAGGCGAATGATGGGACCTGAAGTGAGGTGAAGCCACAAAATATGTTAAATGAGAAAAAGATTTCTCAGAGTTATGTCTACCAGCGTGAAGTTCATTAATTTCCCCAATCAGGAAGTGCCTAAATGTTCTGTTCCTCCTAAACCACAGCAATTCCCAGGTTACAGGTTCCTATACGTGTATGACACACCTTTTATCCTTTTACTGTATGGTTACATTTAATGTTGTTGAACATGAATGAGCTCTTATTATGAAAACCATAATCCATTAATGTCAGCCTCAACCTGAGCACCAATCAGAATCCAGAACTCGACAGCGCTGTGAGATAGAGACCAGGACGTCTCCTATAAAGAGAACATCAGCGTTTCTTGGGTACAGCCGTCTCTGGTATGGAGACGATGCGGTGTCGGCTGTGCTGCTTCATTTATCTGAACAATTTCCCCGAACATTTGCATTGCAAAGCCGTAGACACCAGATACCAAGAAACTTGGTAACGAGAGACTGTGTGTCTGTGTTTGTGTGTGTGTGTGTGTATGTGTGTGTGTGTGTGTGAGTCTCACCTGGGTAGGAAAGAGTTTGGGTTTCGGGCCTCTCTTGCGGTACCCCATCAGCTGCTCCTCGCGCTCCCTGTGAAAACACGGATTGTTCATCATCATGGACGCGGCGACACGACAACCCATGCGCTCGAGTCCCGAGAGGAGTCTTGGATAAAACGTCTTCTTAGCAATGTACTGATCTACTTTGATTCGTTTTTCCACAGTATTTGTTCTCTTTGCATCATTCATCCTTCATTCCTTTAGAAAACAGGGGTTCTTAAAAGATTTCTCAGTTTCAAAAGAAACATTAAAGTTCTCTTACAGTTTTTTCTTTTCATTATTTAACAGGACATTAATTGTTATCCATTAAAATCTTTACTATTCCTGTTCCACCAACCGGTTTTTGATGGTTTGACTCTGTTATTGTGAATGGTTTTCTTATTATTTTTACACACACCCCTATAAACTGCATCCTGTTAATCGCATGCTTGTTCCGTGACTAATTAAGAGCAGACGCTCGTTATTCCATGTTCTGTCTTTTAATTTATTTTTATTATTTTAGCGACGCTCAGACTTCCTGCACGAAGCACCGCATGAGCTGCACTGCAACATCCATGAGACATCCATCACCTTCTTCTGTAAATCTCCTGATTTAATTCCTGACAGTGATTTATGGAGACGGGGAATTCTGACAGGCTGGAGTGTCTCCACAGTTTGTCAAACTGTCTCAGTAATAGAATTTAGCCGCATATAAATAATGAATGAAGCGCTGCTGACTAAATACCACTTAATCCTTGTATTTAAAAAAAAAAAAAAAAAAATCAACATAAAAAATCCTTCTTTGCTTAATTCAGAATTTGGGTCACATTTATATTTCACTTCAAAGTGAACCAGAGAGAGAAGCTCATAACACCAGACAATCAAAAATATGCATTTAAGTAAAAACCTGTTATTTTTATCTCCATCATCATCATCATCATCGACATGGAGTCGGAGAACCCTGATAAATTTTGTGTCTTTTTGTTCAGAGAAGGAAATTCCCCCAGCGACAAACTGTGCAAACACACGCCGGCCCAGAATGCTCCTCTGTAAACCTTCGGGCGGGGGTGGGAGGCGAAAGAGCATTAACGTATGTAGCGACACGGAAAATCTCTTTATGTTCGAGCTGTGAAGGTTAAACGGTGTGGGCTGAAGTGTGTAAAGCGTACGTGCTTTAGTTCTAATAATATACATCACTGCGGAAAATCATTACACCTTCACTAAACATTAAGGAACAGACGGGTGGGGCGTTACGGGTCAAGCGCTAGCTTCCAGTATTCTGGAGAACATGTGACTGGGATTAGCTATGTACCAGAATGATGTCATGCTTACATGACAATAATTAAGCAGTACTCGTATGGTAATAATTAATTAAACATACAATCATACAATCACGTACTCCATCAATCAGAGAAGTTCTAGTGATGAAGCATCCATATATTTATATATAAATATCTGATTAATCACTGCTCAGTGTGAACGATAATCCAGTATACTGCTTCATTTTAAGAGTTCACATCCAACAACTTCATCTTCTACCTTTAATTAGTTGCAGAAAATGAAAGAACAGGTTCCTTTAAATTAAAAACAGAACAACAGGTTGTTGCATCCTGTTACATGCGACCTTCACAACAAACATCATAAACCTTAGGAGGAAGCAGCAGAGGGCGCCGTGGAGCATAAATAGCTGGGACATTTAGCTACGCCAGCACAAATCTGAGATCGAAGTCGAACATGTAAATAAATCGTCTTTTTTCTTTTAGCACTTATTAGTGTGTTATTTATCTTGTGCCTTTAGTTAACAAGCACCAGATAAATTACACTAGACAGGCCACGCCCACAAGCAACAGACCGCATGCAACACGGGCGCTTAAAATAATTATCACAGATTCCCCGCGATTTGTGAATAAGAGAGATAATATCTGAAAGTTGTATTTACGGCCTATGAATAATCAGTCAACAGGATGTGATGAGAGATGTGATGATATTTGTGTTTTTATGTGCCAGTAAATGAGTCTCTGACTGGTTTTAGGAATGTTAGACACGTCTGCTCTGTTCTCACAATTGTTCGTCTTGCAAACCCCTCCGAGACTGACACTGAGTCAGAGACAGCGAGAGAGAGACAGCGAGAGGAAGACAGCAGCAGATTATAAGGGAGTGAGAGCATTCCTCGGTTGCCAGTTTGCTTGTTTTTTACACACTGGAATGCAATTTTGTGCTTTCCTTGTTTTATTTTCCTTCCTCCTCCTCCTCCTTGCTGACTATCGAGACGCCATCGCGTGTATGTTCAGTTTATGTTTGCATTTGTACTGTTAAATAATAAGATTGCACAGAACACCGATGGCCTTTCTGGTGCAAATAAAGACTGACAGAATAAACATTTGATCCGGATGCCAGGTGCACCAGGCACTCAGTTTTTCCTAGAGGTACAAACATACTCCCACATCTGCAGCAACAAGGAAAAGTACCAAGTGGTGGCTTTTAATTAAAATATAACCTCTACAGTATGTAATAAACACATATTAGTAGATAATAAGCTGCAGGATCAGCAATAAAATGAACCCAAACCTAAAAGGGTATCTTTGGTATCTTTTTTTTTTTAAGGAAGGCTTGATTTATGGTGCAATTTTTAATTTTCCACTGCTATGAACTATTACATGTAAAGAAGGAAAATTCCACAATTACCACAAATTAATTAATTAACTAACATGATTGCACTTTTTTTTACTTTAAACACATTTTATTTGTTTTATAAAGTTTTTAAGTAGAATATATTGTTTCTTTCATCAATTAACTTTTTTAAAGAATTCATTTGCGTATCGTTTATCTTTTTTATTCGTCTCGCACTCTCCTGTTTTCTTATCTCTGCTTTATTACTAAGGTTTATTACTCATCCTTATATTTATCATTGTCCTTTTATCATCCTTATCACCTTCTCCTCTCAAGAGTGTGTAAACTTTTGCACTCAACACTTCGAAAACTCGAGATCATAAATTCGTAACTCTACCACAGTTCAATGAATAAAACCTAAGGGCTGTAAGGTGTCTTTGACAGGATGATGTCACACTTTGTCAAGACACCTATATGGCAACCCGGAAGTGTAGAGGCGGGTGAACAGCTGTCACGCGGCACTCACCTGTGCTGGAACGCCACGAGTAGGCGTGGGTCGAGGATGTTTTCCTCCGGCTCCCACGTGTTGTACCTGCCACAGCCACACACACACACACACAGGTAGGTGGAGAGAGAGAGAGAAAGAGAGAGAGAGCGATAGGGATTAATGAAGGTGAAATAGAAGAGCTTTAAAGACACAATGCTGCAACATGCCATTGATGTATGTAACATTGTTTTATATATGTATAAAATGATATAGATAGATACTTCAAAGGAATTTTATATATATATATATATATATATATATATATATATATATATATATATAAACACAAGCAATAACAAGCAATGGGGAAATGATTTATGTGTGTGTGTACTTTTTTTTTAACATAAAAACACATATACTCTAAATATCATAAAATAAATGATGCATAAGCATAAATCATTGCTCTTTGGCTCACTGAAGTGTTTTGCTGTTTTAATGTAAACAGGATGCACTCTGAAGCGAAAACACGGACATTTTTTTTTTTTTTTTGAGATTTTCTGCAAACACTTTTTTTTTAATGAGCTTCAAAAAAAAAAAAAAAAAAAAACATGCAATGTGCCTCGGCCTGTAAATGATTTGCATGCGCACACGTTTTGCTCAGACTTTCTTTATTTTCTTACACGGATCTTTTGATGTATGCACTCAGTTATTCCGCAACGAACCAACGCAAAGCTCTTAAATAAAAAGATGAAAGAAAAAGAAAAACCGGTTGCGGAGATGGCAGAGTGCGCGCGCGCGGGATTAAATTCATTCTGCATCTTCTATTCGCTTCCTCTTACTCTTTCACTTTCTGGCACATGCACCCACACACTAAGACACACACACACACTAAGACACAGAAGGAACCCGAAACAGATGAAGGAGATAAAAGTCTTACTTTGGTGACCAGCCTCTCCACTTGACCAGGTACTCAAACCTTCCCTGTGGAGGATGAAGGCGTGGAGGATTAATAATAAAAATGAACATCAATGCATGCAAAGTTGTGGTGCCTGAGTGTGTGTGTAGTGTGTAACCATACAAGCGCAATAAAAGTCTCCTAAGACATCTCAAGCGTTAAATAGAAAGAAAAGCCCCAGACCTTCCGGATGCGCCTCTTCTCGATGCTCTCCACGGCGAACACTTGCTCTCCCGCCGCAGGGAGCTCCATCGCTAATTACTGACAAACCTCTCTCTCTCTGGATATATAAGCAAATTTATTCACTAAAATAATAATAATAACGTGAATATATGAATATCTCTCTATCCAGATGTGTGTGTGAGGAGCGTCTGCGCGCGTTTTTGTCCCCCAGATGTGGAATTCCGGCTCCTCCGCACCGAGGCGCGCCTCTGGAAATGAAACGCAGAAAAACACACACGCCGCAAAATAGCCATGGCCGTGACGTCACCAGAGACACCTCCACCACCCCACCTCCTCCTCCTCCTCCTTCCCCTCATAGATCACCCCCACACCCCCCCCCCCCGCCTCGCCTCCCGTACGCGCATGCGCGGTGCCGCGGACGCTCGGCAGTTCCGGGTTCAGACGCTTGACGCACATTCAAAGTGCCGAATCTTTTGCGTCACACATTTCCATAAAGAGCCAACACACACACACACACACACCAAATGAAAGAAATCATTTACAACACCAAGGCATACAGATTTATTGACGTATATTCGTTAAGATTGTTTTTATTTATCCTATTCCTGGGAGAAAAGTGACTAGGCATTAAAAAAAAAAGATTTTTTTTTTTAATAAGGTCCATATTTATAAAACAAATGTATTGAAACAAATTGTACATGTACTTTATGTACATGTAGGGAAATAAAAGCAAATCGTTC
The DNA here is from genome assembly GCF_024256425.1 of Clarias gariepinus. Lineage (NCBI taxonomy): Eukaryota > Metazoa > Chordata > Actinopteri > Siluriformes > Clariidae > Clarias > Clarias gariepinus. Next base: position 39,720,449 of record NC_071105.1, read on the forward strand.
AATTCCAACGTAGGCGTCGGTGACGTCATCCAGTTTCCCCAAACGTCTGGGGATGGAGCGCGCTTCCGAATGTCTGCTGAGGGACGTGGTTTGGGACGTCGCTGAATCCATGTCTCCAAGTCCTCCAGCGTGCGAGGCTTTGTCCTGTCCACCTCCGCCTTTGTTTGTCCCCGTAGGGAAAAATAAAAAAATCACATGGAGTGAGATCTGGACTTCTTGGAGGCCATTCATGAGCTCCACGTTGTCCCAGCCAACATCCTGGAAAATGCTGTTCTAACCACGAACACACAGTAAAAGCAACACAAAGTTCTCTCACTCACTCATCTTTTATACCACTTAATCCTGTATTCAGGGTCGCGGGGACCTGGAGCCTATTCCAGAAGACTTAGGGCACGAGGCGGGGTACACCCTGGACAGGGTGCCAATTCATAGCAGGGCACACACTCATACACTACGGACAATTTGGGAACGCCAATTAGCCTAAACTGCATATCTGCCTGGGAATCGAACCCAGACCTTGGACGTGCAAGGCGACAGTGCTAACTGTCACCACGGTGGCGCCACTACGAAGTTCTATAGACATTAAATACGGCGTAGTTCACTGTCTCCCACCCTGTATATTTAAATAACATCCCACCAAAAAACTCACTAATTACCTTTTCTTATCACTTACCTGTGTATCTGTGTATCTTTCACATGATCATTTAAAAAAAAAAATTCCAGCACACACACACACACACACACACACACATAATAGCATACACAGTAATAGCATGCACAGTAAGGTCCCTACATATGAACATTCGACGATATTGTCGTCTTCGCATGTTCAGTCATGGAAGTTAGGTCACATGTACATCGTCAGGTGTGTGCAGTGTCCGTCCCAGGATGTCCGGCGATGAAGCCTTACTGCTAAGAATCGGCAAGCAATAACAATGGAGACAAAAGTGGAAATAATTCAAAGAATGGAACGAGGTGAAAAGAGCGCAGACGTTGCTTGTTCTTTTAACATGAATTGTTCAACAACGATTGTAAAGAACAAAGACAAGATCATGGAACATGTGAGTTTTATTCTGTGTACTCCCATTGCCAAACGTTTTGAGAATGACACAAATATTAATTTTCACAAAGACTGCTGCTTCAGTGTCTTTTGTCAGATGTTGCTCTGGTATAATCGTGTATAATAATGTACAGCCAGTTGTGTTAGTACCCCAGTACCTACACATTGTTTGTCTGACTTACGGACTCATCTCTCAGAACAGAACTTGTTCGTATATGTTGGGGAATTACTGTACTGTAGATCCTCAATTCTACAGGTAAAACATGCAGTGTATAACCTAAACTCTTTGAAAAAAACAGGAACTAAATGGTTCCTTTAATGTCTTTAATGTGTTACAGTACGACGGTTAGGTCTTTGGATGGATCCTGTACCTTGTGAAGGTGCTCAGCAGGTTTGTCTTCTGTCAACAGATACAACTAGAACAAGATAAGGAAATAAACGCAGCACAAGTCCTGGTAATTCAGATTTCGGTATGATGTGAAAGTTGAAAATCTTGACTGATTTATGGAACAACCACACCCATGCCAGTTTTCAAAACAGAGCCGATATTATCTTAACGATAAAGCTTAATGTGAAGAACAGGAGAGAATACTTTTGAAGGTTCAATCACATCCTCGCTCTGTATATAAGAAATGACATTATATCGTAAAATCTTCTGTTACAGACCCACCATCTCGAACAGAATGTCATCACGCTCACTCTTGAGATTTAGACATTGTGGTTTTCACAAGATTAGGCGGGTCACGTGTTAAGAATCGGACCTGTTCAATCCAAACATCCAACAGATCACTGGCAGAACAGCACGCTGGGACGGTCCATACTGACACCAAACTGACATAAAAACAAAAATAAAGTCCCTTAAAGGCTCAGATTAAAAGTGATGAGTGAGGATGGAGTTTCTGCAAAACGTCTTACAGAATTTGAGCCTCGCCCACGTTACACTATAAGAGGATACGCTTCTGTGACGTTCATCTAGACATCGGAATGTTGCCATTTATTCATGGGTTTGGTCGAGCAAATAATAATAACATCCTTAATCTCATTAGAAAGCATCTAATTAAGTTCATGATGTGTTGATGTTTGCCAGATTCAAATTCAACATGTGAGATAAGCTGAACAGGGCTGAAAAAAAGGGATGAGGACTCTAGAAAGTGATGAACTAATCGGATAAAACCTTTTTTTTTCAAAGTGTTAAACAACCCAGTAGAAGCTGAGACTTGGGTACATGTGTGTGTGATACAACCTTCCGAAAATCAATATTTGTTTTTGACTGAATAACTAAAACCTGTATACTCATAGCATAGACAGCTGGGCTCTTTAAGTGTTCACTTAAGCATAACACACACAGTAATGTGCAAAAGTCTTGACCCCTTTATCTGTGAAGACTCTCAGTCATCCAGTTGACGTTCAGTCTGAAATGAAATGATGCAGAGAAATGTGAACTATTGTTTTACTGTAACAGGCTGCAAAGTGCCAAAAGACACGATGTAAAAATGGCTTCGTCCATGTAGCAACCTCAGCAGCAACCTCGTTCCCCCTCTCGTCTGTTCCAAGCTCTCAGCACTTCAGCACTTCAGCATCAGCGGTACAGTATACTAATCGTAGGCCTGATCATCTTGGGTTAGATGTTGTTTTTTTAATGCTTGAATGATTCATAGGTCACTGTGTGGCTTAACAAGCAAACAACATTCCTCTGAAATTGCTCAGGTACAGGGACTGGACTGTAAACAATGAGAGACGAAAAAGTCTTTGAGGACGCCTGGGGAACTATTCCTCATGACTACAGTGAAAATATGACTGTTTGGAAGCAAAACATGAAGAAACAGGGGAGCCAAGACTTTTGCACAGTACAGTCAGATTATTTTTCCTTTGCTGTGTGTCCCTCCACGTGTACATGTTGATGGTGTGACTAATGATTTCCACGTTATTTCGGCTGAGTCGTGGGTTGTGCGTCTGCCTTCAGACGTGTTGTTGGTGTGTAAATATGCGCAGAGCTCCTGATTGTCCTGTAGGATAAACACATAAACGCAATTACACCAGCGAACAAGTCAGACTGGAATGATAATAACACCACACTTACACTGTGTGTGTGTGTGTGTGTGTGTGTGTGTGTGTGTGTGTGTTTCATTAAGACCTGCTCTCTTTACAGATCTAATCTCCACAGTTTTGGGTTTCAGCAGCGTGTTCTGCCTTCAGGTGGTGTTTACACAGCTTCATAGTTCTCACACATTTCTTATGTTTTCTTAAGTGTTTTTTTTTTTTATCCTTATGTAAAAACAACCTCCAGGGAGAAACGTTTAGTTGGTTGTTTTTCCATGTTGTTCTAATTTTAGATTTCGCATCTACTGTATAAATATAGAACCAGTCGAAAGTTTGGACGTTTTTCTTTATTTTAACCTGATTTTCTACATTCTAGAACAATTATGGATTTTTTTTTTTTCAAAATAATAAAATAACACACATGGCATTAGATAATTAAGTAACAACAACAATGAACGTCTCCTCTGCAACAACACCAACAGTCAGTTGTTATTTTAAGACGTGAAGGTCAGCTGCTCCTGTAAAAAACAGTATCGTGTCGAGTGTGTTTGTAAAACCCATCGAGCTCCATCATGATGAAACTGTCTCTCATGAAGACCAAACCTGAGCTCTGCTGCAGAGGAGAAGTTCATTCAGAGTCACCAGCCTCAGAAATCACCAATTAACAACCAGCAGCTCAGATTAGAGCCGTTATGAAGCTTTACAGAGCAGAAGGAGCAGATAAACATCTCAATATCAACTGTTCAGAGGAGATTATTGTGTGTTTTGGATAATAAACGCCTTCAGTATTGTTTTAAACATTTTTACATTTTTTTAAGAAATGTGTGACCTGGCATCTTTTGTTGACTAAAACATGATAGTTTTTCTTTTATTTTCGTTTACAATATCCTCACACCTGACCCTAAATTAATTTCTTCCCCCAACATTTATCCATAGACACAAAATGGCAATCAACACAAACTTTGTCCTTTTTATACCTTATTTAGTTAAAATACTGCACTATATGGTCACCAACACCTGGAGGTTCAAGCCAGCACTTTTGTCATTTTTTTTTTTTTAGTAAAAAAAATAAAATAAATAAATTTATTAATAAATAAAAATGAACATTAACATAACTTAATCCTGGGCGTTATCACACCTCTGTGTCTTAAACAGGAATTAAGAGAAGACAGAAACATGCCGACAGCTACCAGAGCATTTGTGCAAATAAGTTCTTGGTAAATAATTTGTTAGGGAAAAAAGCTTCTCAGTAAACAAATCCTGCCTTCTTTAACCATGTTGTCTTTGTCTAAGCTAACAAAACCGACTAATAGCTTTCCTCCAGCTCAGTTTTTAAATATATGTATATATACAGTATAAATATGAATAACCATTTGGTTTATGAAAAACCCAAACCCACCCTCCAGTGATTTGCTTGTGGTGAAGCGAGCGTGCAACCCATCGGCTCGGGTT